>NW_008594470.1:0-6703 GCF_000691845.1 Merops nubicus | reverse complement strand
GTGCTGTCTTGGATGGGAAGCCTCCCGGCAGTTCAGAGACGCTGCGATTCCCTGTGTGCACGTGTGCATGCGCAGACGCACACATGCTGGGTGACATGTAACTATCAAAAGGAGAACTTCTGTAGTTGGCATGTGTTGAGTTTTAATGTTCCTGTTCTTGTAGAAGCCTAAAAAAACTTAGTTCATTTTCAAAGGAAAAAGAAATTTATTGTGAGTAAGTTTTGGCCTGCTGACTGACTTTTGTTGCTGTTTGTTTAGGTGAGACTACAGACTGGTTAGTCATTAGAACTGTTGATGAGACCATATCCCAGGAACTGCACTAGGAAATGTCTAATGTATTTGGAGCCCACAATAAGATGTTTTTAAGTAATAAAGAAACAGGATTTAACTTTGGTCTTATTGGCATTTTCCCCCTTCCTTATTTATGTAGTGTAGCTCTAACTTATATTTATGAAGACATTAAAAAAGAGTCATTCTGCTGGCTGTAGTCTTTACATGCAAGTTGTTATTAGCTAATCATGTAAATAATAGCACAAAACTGCCCTCTGAATTATTACAATTGTGACTTTTATTGTCATCTTAATTCTTGTTTTTATGTAATCGCTCATCCGTGCTGGTTAGAGACTAGTGTTACCAGCTGCAAGAGGATCCAGATTTGTCATACCTGTTTCGCTTAAATTTTTGCATGAGAGAAATACGATAAGATTTGTCTGAAGGCATTAAGTGTAGCATTGGTTTTGATCATGTGATATTTTAAAAGCTGAAAGCCCTATCTTATTGTCATACTTCCAGTTTTCTGTTAGTCTGTAATCTTAGTCTTTTTGTTATTGAAGGTTGAAAAAACACGTAACTTGCCTAGTCCATTCTTAATTAATCTGTATTAAAAACATGTTGCTTTTCTAGAACAGTAGTCTTATTATAAAAGTCATTAAGTTGAATGTGCAGACTGAGATATCATAAGCTTTGCAGTGGATGCTACTGTACAAATTCTACACCAAACTTGATTTGTGACATTATGTAAACACTGAAATTTGAAGAACATTATTCTTGTGGCATTTTCCATCTTTAATTATATATCAACCTGTATATATACTTTTTTCTTATTAGATCTTCCTCATCAAGTGCATCTGAAGAGGATGGGCCCAAGTCAAAAAAGCTAAAATCGCACAAAAAAGAAAGGCAAAAGGAAAAAAAGAATAAATCTAAGAAAGGGAAACATAAAAAGGAGAAGAAGAAGAGGCGAAAGGAAAAAAGCTCGTCTTCTGATAGTTAAGACAGTTTTAGTAGTGGCTGAGGTGCTGGCCTAATTTTGCATTCATTTCTGCAGGGAAGATGGTATTCCTCTTGTGTTTATTTATGCTTTGCAATGCTGCTGTTTTAAAATGAGATACATATATATTTTTAAGAAATCTACTTGCAAATATCAGTGCTTCAAATTATTAAATGGACTATTTGGGGAAAAATCTGCTCTTCTATTTCACGTTTATTAGTACTAAACCATGCAAATTTAACTAGTTCCTCATGCTTACTCTTAGTTCAGTTGCGATTAGTTGTGTTTGGAATCCTTTGCACTAGGATACAGTAAACTACAGTTAGCAAGTCTTTGTGTAGAAAGATTTGGACTTAAATATGCATAATGTCAGAATTGTTAAATTCTATTACACAGAATCACTGTGGTTGCAAAGGACCTCTAAGATCGAGTCCATCCATTATCTCCATTAATTAATTATCCATTAACTCTACCATTAACTTCAACACCATATCCCTGAGCACCCCATATAGACAGCTTTTAAATACATCTAGGGATGGTGATTCAGCCACTTCTCTGGGAGGCATGTTCCAGTCCTTGATAACCTTTTCAGTGTAGAAGTTTTTTTCTGATGTGTAGCCTAAACCTCTCCTGGTGTAACTTAATACCATTTCGTCTTGTCCTGTCAGCTGGGGCAGGTAAGAAGAGGCCCCCACACCCACCTCCCTACAGCCTCCTTTCAGGTAGTTGTAGGGAGCAATAAGGTTTCCCCTCAGCCTCCTCTTCTTCAGGCTAAACAACCCCAGTTCACTCAGCCGCTCCTGATAAGGTTTATCCTCAAGACCCTTCACCAGCTTTGTTGCCTTTCTTTGCACCCTCTCTAGATCCTCAGTGTCCCTGTACTGTGGTGCCCAAAACTGAACACAGTACTCAAGATGCAGTCATCAGCATGCAGTAAGTGTATGCTTTGCATAACATTTTCCACTTAATTAGGTTAATCTGTAAGTGCAAATGTGAAATAGTGTTTGAGTCCAGAGAAGGGAAAGATCAGACAGTGAGAAGCTAAAAGAGGTTGCTGCTTCAAAGTTGTCTCCTAAAACTCATCTGATCATAGACTGAGAAATACAATTAAACGTTCTTCTGGCAGGATCACTGTGAGCAATCTTTAAACAAAAGGAAACAAAATACTAACTTCTCAAAGTCCTTTCTTATTGCCTACTTCTTTTTCTTCTAAAAATACAGACACTTCATCTTTGGCATGGATATAAAATGCCACTTCTTAACACTAAATGACTGTCTGGGAAGATGGTTTACAAATTTCTAAGAACCATGTTAATACAGTATATGGTGATTAATGTCTGCATGAACCAAAACAGGAAATTCAGACATGACGTCTGACAAGAATCATGATATCTCCATTCATTGTAATTAAACTCCCATTGAAAAGTTAAAAAGAATAAACCAACCTCTTTTGGAATATAAGGAATCTTATCATGTTGAAGCCAGTAGCAAAGCAATATTAGGCACATCAAAATTTTATAACTGGATTCTGGAGTATGCAGTTTGTATCTTCTACTGTGGTAGGGTACAGGTTCAAGACAGACTGATACTTTTGAGTTGAGTTTTTTTTATGTGTATAATTGTACCCCAGAAATGCCCAAACCTCAAAATGCTGACATTTACAGCTTCTTGAAAATGCTCTTCGTGCTTGTGGTTTTGGTTGAGTTTTTTTTGCTTTGACACACAGCTGCTTATTCCTGGCATACAGCTGCAGTGTCTCGTGGGAGCCAAAATACAAGGAAGATGAACACCTAAGATTTATTAACAATAATATCTGTTGCTTGTTTTCTGCAATGGTTTAGAGCACTGAGTCAGTGCAAAATGTTTTATGCTGTCTTAATGGTTATTGTGTTTGGACTGAAGGTGAGATACCTAGATCTAACTCTGTCGTTCAGACTTTCATGTCGTAGACCAGTACCCTTATTATTGGGTAATTTATACTGTAGATGGTGTGCTAGGGAACATTAAAGATAAAAAGACTCACGTAAGCCATGGAGCAAAGACAAGTAATCTCTAAACTGCTGCATACGTCTCTCAGTAGACGATGGCAAGAGTCCTTGCATCTACTCTTTTTCTTGTTGGCTTGGGTCTGATCTTAATTTTTCATATCATGTATCGTGATTTCTGGGATGGCCTTGGATAATACAGCTGAAGAGAGACTGGACTCTAAATAGCTGGTACCTTGTGCGTATAGAAAAGTATAAGGAGAATTTCATAAGTACAAATTTAACAGATTATGGCACCCTGTTCACTCTGGTCTCTCTAGTGGTGTTGTGGCTGTTGGAGCTTATTTTTGACTGGGTTAATTCTTAGAGAATTAACTAAGTCATTCTGTAGAGAGCAACAGAGGAGTCGGGGGCTACTTAAGCAAGTATTGTTACCAAAGGAAATATTTAATCAAGCCACAGCTCAAGATACAACTCATGGTGATTTTTTTTTTTTCTACCTAAAGCGTACCTTAGTTACTGAGTCTGGAAGGTTTATTTGAGTTAGGGGGATTCAGAGTTCTGAAGTAGTTCTCCTGTGGTTGTCCCATGACTCCCGATGATCCCGGAATGCCAGCTCTGAAGAATGGGAGTTTGTACTTTACTTATTTCTTGATTTTTGAAAGCTTCATCTGAAGACAGGGAAGTAAAGGGAAATTTTACTGAGCTTTGTGACCAGAATGGCTGAAGAGTTTATTAAACAAGCCATATTAGAGTTAGTTAGTGTATCTGTATGCTTAAGTACAATTTATCCATCAAACTATATTTAATGACAAATTAGAGAAGGCATAGAGGCTTAAAGTTTGGAAAAGCTATTGGTATATATTTTAGTAATGTTGCTTACACTTTTGTCTAGTTTCAAATAGCCTTTTTAGTTCTTAGTTCCAATTGTTGAAATCAAAAGAATACCTGTCTAAAATGATAATGCAGTTACCTTCCACATACCATTACCGCACCTCTTGTTACAATGGTGTTTTGTACAAGAGTGCAAAGCATGAATTTCAGTGTTCCTGTTTTGCCACCTGTTACTAGCATACATAGATGTTCCAATATGAAAAAGGGCTTTTCTGATTTGAACCATTTAAATATCACTGTTCTCTCAACGCACTTACGTAGCAGAGAGAATTGTCAGCTTATTTTTCGGGCCATTTTACCATTTTTTTTACAAACATCTGCGTTAAAGTCAATAGATTTTGCCACAGGATTTCTCAAGATTTCAGATATATTAACTGATATATCACGAAGATGCTGCAATGGACAGTTCTCTGCCAAGTTAAACTTTGCTAACCTTTAAAAGTCAGGTAAAAATAAACATTAGTGTTTTTTTGATTTAGCCATAATTTTAGTGAATCTGATGTAACAAATACTGTTTCACTTGAGTGTCAGCTTGAAGCAAAATGCCTGCCCTAGTTCCAGAGAAAAAGTGACATTCAGCAGGTTTAGGTATCAAAACAAGGCTTCTTATATTACTAGTATTACTCATCTATTTCTTCACTCCCATCAGTTGTTATTAGACTCATTTTCATGAATCCCACTTTCAAATGTAATGCCTGACATGACTGCAGCTGTTGTACAGGCCCAAGATGTGGATTTTATGCCTGCTACTCAACAAGCACCAAAGATCTTACAGTGCAAAGGTGATGCTAGTACAAAGACTGTCATTCCCTGTCAGCTTGTCTCAGTTACAGAATGAAAACCAATGATTATCAACAAAGGAAAATATTTTCCTGTTAAGTATATGATCTATTTTTAGGTTTTAAATATTTAATAAATTAATTACATAATTAATATTATCATTAATTAATGTGTTACTGAAATTGAATTACTTGAGAAAGAAGATCAGAGAGAAATGTTTCCCTAGAAGTGCAAATATTCTCCTAAAATCTTGTAGTTTAAATGACAGCAATAAGGGAGAAAAGTCTGTAATAGAAACACCCTATTTATTACAGTTTATTTAAACTCTGGCATAGTATTAAAAATGTGACTATTGTGTACAGTTTTCTTTGTAAGTTAAATATTTGTCCAACTGAGAAAGTGTACTTGTGAAGATGAATGATTAATCCTTATTTATCTGTACTGTGTATAAAATACTGAGGCTTCAACTTAGAGTAATAGTTTATAAAATATTGTGACAGAATTTTAACCATAAGAGGATTCAACACAGAATTCAAGTTGAGCTGTAAAAAACACTGTATCATAACAGTATATGACTATTGTCTTAGCATCTTAGCATTACAGTCCCTCAAGTGAAGGGACAAACACTGAAAGAGGGTGGAAAACACACCTGGTTAACACATGGCTCAGAGGCTGGTGCCACCATTGGAATTTTGGGTTCTTTAGTCTTGGGGAGGTTTGTATGGCACCTGGTCTGCTGACAACAGATGGAGCACACCTGTCTCCAAGGGGAAGAAGGATCCTCGCACAGGAGCTGACGGGGCTCGTTGACAGGGCTTTAAACTAGCTCCGAAGGGGGAAGGGGATAACACCAGGCTCATGAGAGATGTGCCTGAGGACAGTCTGCAGCCTACTGTCCCACTTGAGGTGGACAATGACAATAAGACGGGACTCGCTAGCAAGTTAATAAGCACGGCAGTAGCCAGGGATAGTTGGACAGCAAAAGTGAAAACTGGTGGGTTCACCTCCTCTCTGAAATGCTGCTATACCAGTGCACAGAGTATGGGGAATGAGCAGGAGGAGCTGGAGATCTGCATTAGGCTGAACACCTGAACCTGGGGGGAACACCTGCCGTGACTGGGATGTTGTCATGGGTGGCTATACACTGTTTAGGAAGGACAGACCAGCAAGGCGAGGCGGTGGTGCTGCTCTTTATGTGTGAGAGCGACTGAGATATGTTGAGTTCTGTCCATGGGGAGAGGTGGAACAGGTTGAAAGCCTGTGGGTAAGAATTAAGGGACATGGAAAGGGGGGGTGACGCTGTTGTGGGAGTCCACTATAGACCACCAAAGCAAGCAGAATATTTTGATGAGGGCTTCTACACAGAGCTGCAGGTAGCCTCTAGAACACCCTCCTTGGTACTCATGGGTGACTTCAATCAGCCTGATATTTGTTGGGAAGCCCACACAGCTAGGCAAGTTCAGTCAAGTCTCTTGCAGTGCATCGATGATAACTTCTTAATGCATGTAGAGGAGGAACCAACGAGAAGGGGCACATTGCTGGACCTTGTATTAATGAATAAAGAAGGACTGGTTGAGGACATTAAGGTTGGGAATAGCTGTGGCAACAGTGACCATGACATGGTGGAGTTTAGTATTTTACAAGGTAGAAGCAGGGCAATAAGTAGGATTACAACCCTGGACTTCCACAGGGCTAACTTTGCACTTTTCAAAGATCTCCTTGCAGGAATCTTGTGCTCTAAGATTCCGGAGGGTAAAGGGGCCCAAGAAAGTTG
>NW_008594469.1:11764-15604 GCF_000691845.1 Merops nubicus | reverse complement strand
AGAGACGGGTGAGGCCGGCAGCTGAACACAAGCACGTTCTCCTCTTGAAGCAGGCACTGCCTACACAGGACAGGGTTTGCCATGTTTGTTGGGCAAACAGAGAGGCCTCAAGCACTTGGAAGTCCCCAGTTCCAAGGCCAGCCGGTCCCCACACGCAGCTGCTGGGGCCACCACCTCCCCACACCTCCGGCCCATCCCAGCTCCCTGCACAGGGGTTTCACTCCCTGCCCCCACTCTTCAGAGTCCAGCAGGGAAAGTGGCACTCACCTTTGCAGTAGATCTCCCCATCTTTGTCTGCCAGGGTGGTGGACTCCAGGCTTTTGCCACATTTGGCACAGCGGAAGCAGGACTTGTGCCAGGACTGTGGGACAGGAGCAGAGCCCGGTCAGACAACACCCAGGGACAGGGCAGCAACACTCTGGCTGCCAAACAGGGTCACTTTTCTGTTTCTGACCCAAAGCCTTTGGCAAAGAGGTCTGAATGAGATGAAAGCTTTTCTCGAGGAAGAGCAGTGGACCCAGCCCGGTGGTGGGGGATAAGAGAGGAAACATCAGGTGTGGTCACTGCTCCCACACTGACCTGGTTCCAGAGAGCTCTCACCCCACTCGTGGCAGTCAGTCATTTGTAAGGAGCAACCACAACTCTCTTTGTGTATTGTCCTCCCTCAAGCAGCATGTTAAACCTCCCAAGTCACCCAGCTGAGATCTGCTGCTGCTGTTTGTTCCCCTGGAGGGTGGCAGCAGGGTTGGGACACCTGCCCCTGCACAGCTCCAGCTCCAAGGAAGGCAGCAAACAGACACAAAGAATGCAGAAATCAGCCAGTGTTTAAAAATAAACACCCCCCACCGCTGCCCCGGTCCCCTGGGACAAATGAGCTCACAGCCTTTGAGCAGACCTAGAGTAGCCAGAGCTACTCATGGAGGAATTTAAACAAACACTTTGGAAAACATGAGACCTTTTTTGGAAAAAAATGTGAAATTAGGGAGCTGGAGGAGGAGGTGGCAGGAGGAGTCATCCAGCAAACATTAGCACATGAACTACATGCTCTGGAATCCCCCTCGGGTTTGCTTGAGTGCAGGCGCTTTGCCAGGTTTGGTTCCCCATAAACACTAAGGCCAGAAGCCTACCAGGAAGCCCAGATCATGATTTTAAGATTAAGTTTGGTTTCTGACCCTGGGCTGAACCTCAACATGCCCATCACAAACCCCTGCACTGCCAGCTAGGGTATGATGGTGCTGGGAGGCCCTTTTGTTGACTAGAGTTGACTGTTGTTTGCCTCCTTTCCTTGCTCTGAGGACAGAGGACACCCCAGGGAGCACAGCAGGGGTCAGGGAGTGACACTACGTCACCAGTGAGGCTTTCCCAGCACTGCCACCCTGTCCCCTGCAGCACAACAGCCTGACCTGGCTGCCTTGGCAAGCTCTGTGCACGTACGTGACCTCAGAGGCTGCCCTGGGGCAGGGACCTCACCCAGGGTGCCAGGGCTGACAGAGCAGAAGGTGCCCCCACGCCTTGCAGAGGCCTTCCCAGAGCTGGACTAGGATGAGGCCGCAGCTCAGGATGCAAAGGACCCTGGTAAAGTCCTGCCAGAGGAAGTACTAGGGCTGTCACAGTGTCCTTCACATCTGACCCTGAGCAGAGGCAGCCTACCAGCAGAACAGCCCAAGAGATCCACCAAGCCCGTGCCCACACCCCCAGCACCCTGCCCTGCCTATGGACAGCACTGACTGCTGGAACTCATCCCCTGCCCTGAGCTGGGGCTGCAGCCTCCCCATCTGCAGCAGAAGGTGGGGAAGGTTTGCTGGACATTGGACCTGTTGTTAGTGGTGACAATGGCCATGGCCCACATCTCTGCTCATCCTCCCAACACATCTAGCAGCAGGGATGTCCACTGTGACCTCTGCTGAGCAGTGCTCTGAATATTTAATATAAAATGTATTTCTCTCCCATCCACAGGTATGTGTAAGAGTGATGCAGCCTAGAGGACCTTGTTTCCAGACATGCCAAGATCTCCTTCTAGTGCCAGGCTCCCAAGTGAGCACGGCCACCAAAGCCCAAGCCCAGCCCTGGCTGGAGCCACTGGTCAGGTTAAGACCTTCTCTGAAGGTCTCCCTGCCACACAGCAACTTGTGTGTGCCCCCTCCCCTCCATCCCCTTCTTACCTTCCCAGCTCCAATCACCTTCTCGGCTGCATACACGGCCTGGCCGCAGCGAGGGCACCCGTCAGCACCTCCCACCTTCTGGGCCATTCTGGATGCATTGGGGTTGGTGGGCCGGTGGGGCTGGCCCCTGTGGGTGGGAGGGAGTTCATGATCAGGGCTGCACAACCCAGCTGGAGGAGGGAATATCTGTGGGACCAAAAATCTCAGCCCAGTTTCCAAGGGCCCAGAGCTTTAGGCACAACGTGTTGAGCCCCGGGGCAACTCCCTTCTCAGAGCTGTGCCCGCAGGGGGTGGCAGCATGCTCAGGGACATGTCCCATCAAGCCCCATCCCACCTCCTGATCCGGGTTCAGTGGGTTTCCCCTGAGGAGCAGAAGGGCAGCACAGCCCACAGCACCCTCCAGCTCACACGCTGCTGGAAGCTCAGCGTGGGCTACACAGCCAAGCACCACAAGCCAGCAGATGTGGGGGAGAAGGTGCCCCCTTTTTCTTTTTGAAAACAAGACTTAAACTCACTCTTCATATTTGATTCCCAGAGACTCGCCCTTGTCAGTGCTCAGGGTTCCTGCTCCCTGCCCGTATCCGTAGCCCTTGGGGCCGTACTTCTTGCCATAGCAGGACTTGCAGTAGATCTCCTCTCCATGCACAGCAACAGTCGTGCTGTCCAAGTTCTTCTTACAGACCACTAGAAAAGAGAGGAGGGCTGTGCCATTAGCCTGCTCATCCAGAGCTCCCTAATTACCTGGAGAGAACAAGTCCTCACAAGGGATAGTGGAGCTCAGCTTTCAAGGAGCACAAAGCAGAGCACATGCAAAGCAGCCAGAGATAAGGATCACAACAAGAACATTGTCTGGCTCTACAAGGAAGCAACCACCAAACTACAAAGCTGATACTGAGAAAAGGCTCTGTTAACTCTCTGGGTGCTGGGATCCTGGAGGTGCACTCCCACCAAGGCGGGGCTGGAATTTCCCTGCAGTCACTGCAGGATGCAGGAGCACAGGGAAGGACGTGGCTGCTCCACGCAGCTGCAGCTCTGCCGAGCTCCCTGCAGACAGTTTTTTTAGCATGCCAACACACGTCCCTTCAGCCCCTTCCACAGCGGAGGCACTGGAAGGTTTTTGGCAGTTGGGCACTGGTGCCTGTGCAGACCCCGAGATCAGGATGGAAGAGTTCATGCTCATGTGTCACCACAGGTCTGGGCAATGATTAGAGTGTGTGCACAGGGTGGGCTCAGAGGAGGAATACTGACCCAGTGGGGTGCCTGAGCCTTGGGGATGGACAGGAGAGGTGAGATGGGACAGGAGGGCAGGGCAGCCAGGCTCAGGGTCCCAGCTGAGCCCATCCACAGCTCGAGCTTGGTGCTGGGCTCAGGCCACACCGACTCTTCCCACGATTTTCAGGTTTTCTTGACTCCTGCCCCAGCTCTGATCTCAGCCTCTACATCAGCTCCCAAACCCTTCCTGGAACATGCTGCCCAGCAAGCCAGGGCGGGAGGTGAGCAGCCAGGAAACAAGCTCCCAGTGACCTCCAGCAGTTACCTGCCCCAGTGCAGGATCAGACACCTGGGGCAGAGTCCAGAGCTGGCAGCCAGCCCCAAAACAGATCCCACTACAGCTGCCACACAACCTGGCCCCATCCCGCTTGCACGCCTTAAATGTTGAGGCTCCAGCAGCCTGTCA
>NW_008594469.1:11433-11635 GCF_000691845.1 Merops nubicus | reverse complement strand
CCCCGCAGCAGCACCCGCCGCAGCAGCAGCTTCCCAGCCAGCTACTAAATATGGTGCCTCTCCTCCGGGAACCCTGCGGGCTGCTGCTGGGAGAGGGAGGTGGAAAGGGAAACGTCTGCTGCCATCTAAGGAGGAGCTGTCAGGGTCCTGTCCTAGCTGCGGGCTCCCTGCCCCCGGCACTGCAGGAGCTCGGGATGGAGTA
>NW_008594469.1:10158-11416 GCF_000691845.1 Merops nubicus | reverse complement strand
GGTCCCGCAGCTGCCAAGCCAACGGGCTGGGCTGGGCTTGTCTCTGCACCACCCTGGAGCTCAGCAGGAGCCACCGCTGCGCTCAGAGTCCAGGAGGGGAGCTGGGGCACTTCTACTGGCACATGCAGAGAGCTTTGCCCTGGGGCTGGGAGTGAATGATCACAGGGTCTTTCTCTCCCACCCTGCTAGGTGGATACAGAGCTCTGACCCAGGGTCTCACAGCCCCTCCTCTGCACTAGCCACAGACACTTTAAGAGGCAGCAGAAAAATTCCTTCTGGGTCTGCTTCCTAGAAATCAGCCCCCGGCTCTGGCTTTCTGCATTGCAGGAATTCCAGCCCACGGCACTCCCGGGGTTAAGGACCCTTTGTTCCCCCAAGAGCGGCAGAGCTGCTGCACAAACAATCGGACCAGAGCTGCTGCTGCTTCAGGGGTCACCCTTCTGCCCGTGCTGTTAACCCCCCTGGATGGATGCCACCGAGTGGCTCCCTGAGCCTGTCTCCAGTTCTGTTGTACTGTGGTAGGTTTGGCTCCTTTTGGATGTTTTTTTGGCAGATCAAGTCAAAGTATTTGTTTTTCCTCCCCTAAAGATAATGGCTTCGAGTTCCCTAAGGAGGCCCAAGCGCAGCACTGGGGAGCAGGCTGGGAAGGCAGGAGCTGGGTGCTGCTTGGCAGCAGCTGCAGCCTGTGGCACAGAACTGGGGACCACAGGTGGCACTGGGGGCTGGCATGCAGGGCACAGCCCAGGGAGCCTGGTGCCAGGACAGACATAACTGCTGGGGTAGGTGTGGAGAGCAATTCTGTCCATCTGCAAAGCACAGGGACAGGAGCCTGGGCTGCAGTCAGCTCTGGACTACTCCCTGGTGTCTTGCTTCCATGAGCAGACATGGGATGACCTTCCCCCCACTCTGGCTGTGTGTTCTCTCCTCAAAGCAATGCCTTTGCCTGATTTCGTGGCTCCTGGAGGCCGAGACCGTGCTCTGAGTGCCAGCACTGCCCAGCAGCAGCTTTCCAGTGGTGTGCACAGGGGTGGCAGGGAAGGGCAGAAGCAGTGCTATGGGACCTTGGTCCCCACACTGAGGTCTTCCACTGACTATGGACTCGGATGGTAAAAGCCAGTGGTGGGGAGATCATAGGCATTTAAGCATTTAGCTCGGAAAAGACCTTTATGATCATTGTGTCCCTCCACCCCCCAGCACTGCCAGGGCCCCACTGCCCCGTGTCCCTCACACATCTCATCGCCTTGGAAACCCCTCACAG
>NW_008594469.1:0-10041 GCF_000691845.1 Merops nubicus | reverse complement strand
TGTTCCTTGGGAGCAGAGCCCGACCCCCCCCTGGCTCCAGGCTCCTGTCAGGAGCTGTGCAGAGCCAGAAGGGCTCCCCTGAGCCTCCTTTGCTCCAGGCTCAGCACCCCCAGCTCCCTCAGCTGCCCCTCACAAGACTTGTGCCCTTAAGAGCAAGAAGAGGGAAGCATTCCCCACACTCCTTATCTGAGGCTGCAGGAGAAACATGATTTCCTGTTGCAGCAAGCAGCCACAGCAAGGACTCGGCCTCCCCCCCTGCCTCCCCCCCACAGCCCCCGGGAGAGCCTCTCCACAACCCTCTGCTGAGTCCTTTCAAGGTTTCCAGCCTGGAAACCCCCAGGCACAAGAACTGCTGGCCAGGCTGGCCACCCTCCACGCTGTGCAGGGAGCAGAGAAGTGGCAACAGCCTTTCCCTCCCACATCTGCATCCATCTGTGCACGTCTCACCCCAGGTGGGCTGGCTGAGAAGCCCCCAGTGTCTCTGCCAGGTGGACACAGGAGAGGATCAGCCCCGTGAGGACTCTGCTGTTTCCCTGCGGAACAGGTCTCCTGGGCTGAGTCCTAGCTATGTGCTTGTGGAGCTGTGCTGCCTGTCTGTGCTCCCCAATGAGGGGGGTGGTGGGACTGGAGAGAGGGTACAGGGACAGCTGAGAAAACCTTAAACCTCAGTGTGGCCCTGCTGCAAGGGCAGCTCTGAAGAGGCACCTCTACTCTGCTGCTGTGTCAGATGCAAGGGGTCGACGAGCCACCAGCACACAACAGGCCCCTGTCAGCACATGGGAATCACTGGTTCTGGTGTGTGACAGTCTCCAAGGGCAGGGGCAGCAGACCTGCTCAGACACTGCCCCTGCACTGCTGCTCTGTAGCTGGGAGGGGAGGGTGTCGGGGGGACCTGCAGCATGATCACAGGAGTACTTGTAGGGTCTTGCAGAGCAAGCAGAGTAAGGGATCTCTGCATGGAGTTAACCCACCACCACATCCTCTTCTGCTGCCCTTCCCTGGCTGTGACACTTGGATCCAAATACACAGCAGAGACTCCCTCTGCCATAGCAGGTTTGCAGGCAGGCTGGAGGTGGCACGTGGCACTTCTCTGCAGCCCTTCCAGGAGCAGAAGGGCCAGGACAGGACCACGTCTTCTTGCCATCATCTCCTGGGACACTGGGGCAGATGTCATGCCAGTTCCCAAGGCCAAATCACCTTTTTAGGGTGGCAAAGCCACTTAAAAGACTAAAGCTAACACCCCCTCAGAGCATTGCACAGGATGTGCCACCTCCTCCCAGCACTGCTTGGACAGTCCTGTCTCAGTGCTCCCGTCCTGAACATCTGGAGGTTATCCAGAGGACTCGTGCAGCCTCTCCCGGGGGCAGGGACAGACCCTGCGTGTGGCTGCTGGCCCAGGTCAGCCCTGACAGCCCCGACAGCCTCCAGTGTCCCAGAATGGCCTGTGCTCCCTCAGCAGGACTGACCTCTGAGCCTGGGGGAAACAGAAATCCAGCCACCCTGCCCCACAGCCAGGCTGGGCCTGCAGAGCCCCCCAGGCGTGTCCCTGGGCTGGGGACAGGATGGGACAGGAGGGGACAGGACAGGACAAGACAGGACAGGACAGGACACGACAGGACACAACAGGACAGGACAGGACACGACACGACACGACACGACACGACACGACACGGCAGGACACGACAGGGCAGGACAGGACACAACAGGACAGGACAGGACACGACACGACACGACACGACACGACACGACACGGCAGGACACGACAGGGCAGGACAGGACACAACAGGACAGGACAGGACACGACACGACACGACACGACACGACACGACACGGCAGGACACGACAGGGCAGGACAGGACACAACAGGACAGGACAGGACACGACACGACACGACACGACACGACACGACACGGCAGGACACGACAGGGCAGGACAGGACACAACAGGACAGGACAGGACACGACACGACACGACACGACACGACACGACACGGCAGGACACGACAGGGCAGGACAGGACACAACAGGACAGGACAGGACACGACACGACACGACACGACACGACACGACACGGCAGGACACGACAGGGCAGGACAGGACACAACAGGACAGGACAGGACACGACACGACACGACACGACACGACACGACACGGCAGGACACGACAGGGCAGGACAGGACACAACAGGACAGGACAGGACACGACACGACACGACACGACACGACACGACACGGCAGGACACGACAGGGCAGGACAGGACACAACAGGACAGGACAGGACACGACACGACACGACACGACACGACACGACACGGCAGGACACGACAGGGCAGGACAGGACACAACAGGACAGGACAGGACACGACACGACACGACACGACACGACACGACACGGCAGGACACGACAGGGCAGGACAGGACACAACAGGACAGGACAGGACAGGACAGGACAGGACAGGGCAGGACAGGACACAACAGGACAGGGCAGGACAGGGCAGGACAGGGCAGGACACGACAGGGCAGGCCGGGCCCGGCCGGCGGCAGCCAGGAAGGGGCGAGAGGGGCGAGGGAAGGGCTGGTACTCACTGCACAAGAAGCAGGACTTGTGGAAGCTGCTGCCCTCACACTGCACCTCCTCGGCGAAGTACACTGCCTTCTGGCAGACACCACACTTCTTGCCTCCCCCCCAGTTCGGCATCCTGCAGAAAAAGCACAGGCAGGAACGGGGTCAGGGCGGGAGGGGAGCAGCAGCAGCCAGCAGCAGCAGCCAGCATCCTCCCACCCCACAGGACACTGCCCGTGGGTCTGCTGCCTGCACTGACCCCCAGAGCTGGTGAGGAGCAGAGCTCAGCAGAACTCGGGGTGCCCATCATTAGAGCACCCAGAAGCATCCCAGAATCATGGAATGGTTTGGGTTGGGAGGGGCCTTCAAAGCTCATCTGATCCAACCCCCTGCAGGGAGCAGGGACATCCCCAGCTAGCCCCACAGGACACTGCCCGTGGGTCTGCTGCCTGCACTGACCCCCAGAGCTGGTGAGGAGCAGAGCTCAGCAGAACTCGGGGTGCCCATCATTAGAGCACCCAGAAGCATCCCAGAATCATGGAATGGTTTGGGTTGGGAGGGGCCTTCAAAGCTCATCTGATCCAACCCCCTGCAGGGAGCAGGGACATCCCCAGCTAGAGCAGGGTGCTCCGAGCCCCGGCCAACCTCCCCTGGGATGGTGCCAGGGATGGGGCAGTGACCACCTCTCTGGGCAGCCTGGGCCAGGGGCTCACCACCCTCAGTCTAAAAATTTGTTCCTTCTAACTAGTCTAAATCTCTCTCTTCCGGTGTAAAACCATCACCCCTTGTCCTGTCACAAGAGTATCAGCTGCCTCCTAGGGACCACTGGTCCTGCCAGCCAGGAGCAGCAGAAATCACCCTGTTCTGGGAGCCGTGGGACATCACCACTCCCTTCTGTGCCAGGAAAAGGGAGGAAGAAGGACAGTGGTGGGAGACCGTGCTCACAGAGGCACCCATGGCACCAGCACCTCGTCAGACCACAGCCCTGCTGTAACCCCTCGACAGCAGCAGCTGGGGAGCTGGGGAGGGTGTGGGCTGTCACCCTGGGTGGAGGCAGTTCCAGCTTCTCCTCTTCAAACAACTCTTTCATTTCTGCCACCACAGGGCAGTGGTATAGTCTCTATACCAGGGGTAAGTGGTTGCCCTGAGGCAGAAGCTGAGCCCTGACACCACCAAACAGTGGGCTCTGGTACCATGTCCCCCAAACATTGTTAGCTTTTGCCTTGCCTGGCCAACTCCTCACAGGTTCCTCCTGTACTAGGGCATCTCAGTCTTCTCCAGGACTGTAGGTGCCCTCACGGAGTCTGGGAAATCATCAGCCCCAGAGTCACAGGCTCATGTGCAGGGCAAACGTCTGAGCACCAGCCTAAGCTACCACACAGCTCCTTGGCAGGCTATAAAGTGCTTCTGTTTCTCTCTCCTCTTCCCTGAAATGTGTCTGATGAAACATGATTAAGAGGCCTCTTGATCTGCCCATTTGCAGCTAACCCCAAAATACTGGTGAGCAGCTAACACAAGTAGCAGAGCTCCAACCCAGAGGGGCCTTGATACTTCTGAAGACCAGAACAACAAAACCTCAAGATATTCAAGCAACAAAGTCCTACAACAGGATTCTGAGGGAGGCAGGCTGGCTGAGTGTGACCAAGAGGGGGTTAAGGAGAATGTAACAGCAACCCAGGGTCACTACAAAGACAAACAAAACACTTTTTGGTGACGCTCAATGACATAAGAAAGGTCAGCTGCAGCTTGGGAGGTCTCCAGAGGCCTCTCTCCATCAACACTTCTGTAATTCTCCATCCTGCTCTCGTGCAGGGACAAGGAGCAGAAGTCACCCTCCCTGCTGCAGGCACAGCCATGTGCTTCCTGGCTCCTGAACAGCTGAAGTAGCAGGACAAGGTCCCCAAAAGCAAACACCATTTTCACAGTACACTGTGTGCCACCCACAGCACACGCAGGATCTCAGCAGCTCCCTCCCATCGGCTGCGTGGCTATGAGGGAAGGTACCTGGGTGTGCCAGGGCACTCCAGGGCTCAGCCTCTGAGCCCCCTCCCTGCAGCAGCTCGGGCAGCTAAAACCCCATCTCTGGGTCCCCAGTCTCCCACCCAACAGTGCAGTTGGTGGCACTGCCCTGCCTGGCAGGGGGCTGAGGAGATGGATGCGAAACACAACAGGACTGGGGGCTGTGTAAATGTCAGCTGGAGAGATGGGGGAGGATGAAGTGCCACAAACCCTCTGCTCACAGGCACAGTGAGACCTCTGCACCTTCCAGTACAGTCCAGGGTAAGGCCAAGTGGAAGGTCCTGCACATGGCTTGGGGCAATCCCAAGCACAAATCCAGGCTGGGGGTGCAGGGCTGGGGAGCAGCCCTGGGGGTGCGGGGGTGAGGAGCTGGCCAGGAGCCCCTGGCAGCCTCAGCTCCCCCCCAGCAGCATGGGCAGCAGGGCAGGGAGGGGATCCTGCCCCTCTGCCAGCTCTGTGAGACCCCCCTGCAGTGCTGGGGCAGCTCTGGAGTCCTCAGCACAGCAGAGCCAGGGACCTGCTGGAGCAGGGCCAGAGGAGCCCCAGCAATGCCCCGAGGGGGGAACCCCTCTGCTGGGAGCCCAGCAGGAGAGAGTTGGGCTGGGGCAGCTGAGAGGAGAAGGCTCCAGCTGGGGAGAACTTATAATAGGCTTTCAGTACTTAAAGTGGGCCTAGAGATGGGGAGGGACTCTATCATGAAGTGTAGTGATAGGATGAGGGGCAATGGCCTTAGTAGATTAATATTAGATATAAGGAGAAATATCTTCACTGTGAGGGTGGTGAGACACTGAACAGGCTGCCCAGAGAGGTTGTGGATGCCCCATCCCTGGAAGTGTTCCTGGACAGGGCTCTGAGCAACGTGGTGCAGAGGGAGGTGTCTCTGCCCATGGCAGGGGGGTTGGACTAGAGGATCTTTAAGATCCCTTCCAACCCATTCTGTGTTTCTATATGGGAAGTCAAGCTCTTCCCTGTGCAAAAGCATTTAGCAAGGCAATAAAAAAAGGGAAATGGATCTCAGCCTGTTTGTAAGAGTGGGCAGGACACACAGGGCAGGGCAGGGCAGGCAGGATATGCAGGGCAGGGTGCAGGGCAGTGCTGACACACTGCCAGGGCTGCAGAGGGGCACTGATCCTGCTCTGGCCCAGCTGCAGCTCCCAGCTCCTGGGTTCACAGAGGGTCTCGGCACGGGACAGACAAACAGAGCTGCAGAGGGTGCTGGGAGCAGGGGCTGGAGAGGCTGTGCTGGCTCCAGGGGTGCCAGGAGCTGTGTTTGGGGTGTGATCACAGCAGCCAGGAAGTCTTTTTCCTGAAGGCCCTGTAGGCTGGGCTTCCCACCACTGCACAGCCCGTGCCAAATCCTTCCCTTCCATCCTGAGCATTCCAGTCCCAGCCCTTGGATTGCCTTAAAAGGACACAAACTGTTTCTCTCCAGAGCCCGTTTCTTCCCTCTGCAGGGGGAGGAGGGCCCAACCTGTTTGAGGAGTTTCCTTGGAGGGCTGAGGCACCCAGCAGCATTCCCCTGCCAAGCTGGGCAGCAGTGATGCCCGTGTCTGCATGGCACAGGAGCCCACTGGCCCCTTCTGCTGCCATGCCCACCAGTGTCTGACCCCTCATCAGGAGTGACATGGCACTGGCTACAAGTGCTGTGGGTCCCCCATCCCTTCCCAAACACAACAGCCAGCAGAGTTCACCTCTAGGACTTGGCAGCCCCAGTTTTGGTGGGCAGCCTCCTGCAGCAGCCCCTGCCCAGGGCTCTGCCACCACTCCCTGCTCTGCAGGCACCGCGCCCGCCAGCACTTGGGAGCAGACTGCTGGTGTGGTTCCCTCTGCCTCCCCTGCTCCCCTCTGCCCCCACGACACATCTTCCTCTCCTTCACAGCAGCAGCAGAGGAGGAGGCTCTGTTTGCTCTGTTTGTCCCAAACAGCAGGGTCCCTCTGCCCAAACAGAGGCATCACCAGTGGGGACACCCTCCTCCCAGTTGTCTGTAAGTCTATGTGAGGAGAAAATGTGCTTCTGGGATTAGGACAAGAGGAAGCAGCTTCAGGTTATGCCAGGGGAGGTTTAGGTTGGACATGAGGAACAATTTCTTTCCTGCAGGCATTGCCCAGGGCTGTGCCAGGCTGCCCAGGGCAGAGGTGGAGTCCCCACCCCTGGAGGGGTTTCCAAGCCATGGAGATGTGGGGTGAGGGACACGGGGCAGTGGGGACCTGGCAGTGCTGGGGTGATGGTTGGACTCCATGATCTTAAAGGTCTTTTCCAAAACAGTTATATGACTCTATGTTTGCCACAAGAGGAGCTCAAACCCTATTAAAAAAAAACTGTTCAAAGCCCTGTTCAAACCCATGAGAAAACTGCAGGTGCCTCCATGCAGTTTAAACAATATCATTGTAATTTTGGCAGGTGACTCTGACCGTGAAGGACCCAGCAGCACGGGCACCACCTCAGCAAAGCCTCCTGGCACACACCAGGAGGGATTTTCTGTGGGGAGAGACCATGAAAATTAGTTTGTCCTGGGGATACATGGGCTTGTGGTAGCTCATAGCTGGGCACAGAGAGCCTGAGATAAGATTTAAATGGCTGGGAACTCCCTCTTGGCCCACAGCATACACAGGCACAGACAGAAAGCCCAGCAGGCCTCACAGGAGAGCAAAAGGAGTTTCTGCTACAGGTCAGTATCAGCAGGGAAAAGAAAAGAACAGGAGGACACTGCTTATGGAGCCAGGGACCTGCATCAGTCATCTCAGAAGCAAAATCCTTACAATAGCCATCCAGACAGAGCCATCAGCTCAGTTCCCTAACGAAGGACTACTTTAAGATGTGCCATAGAGTTTGCAACACTTTCAGCATTTTTTTCGGAGTACATTGCACCATGGAGCTGAGCACCACATTCTGTCCAGCTCCAACACCTCTGGCCACAGGCGTGCTGCTCCACAGCACTGTGAGACCGTGCAGCATGGGGAGCAGGAGGGGGCTCTCCTGCAGCCAGAGACCTCACTGAGCACAGGCAAGAGAGACCAAAAAAAAAAAAGATTCTTTTCCTCTCTCCTGCAGGTTCACACCCCAGGTACCAGAGCCCCACAGCAGCACCCTCTGTGCTGAGCACCCCTGGCAGCTCGACAGCCCCTGAGCCTGTCCAGCATCTGCTCTGGATGAGGCCATGGGCCTCAAAACCCAAGATACCACCCTGTACCCAACAGTCAGTTGTCTTGCTCAGAAGCACGGGCACAAGTGAAGCGTGTGCAGGACCTCACGAGTCCGACGCTTTGGGGGGATTAACTCTGATTTCAGTGTCTGCCTTGGCAGCAGCACAGTTTAGTGGGTCAAATGTAATCCACAGACTCATCCATGTTTCAGATGGGCTCATGTTGCACCGGTTTGGGAGGCAGTCTGAGCTACCAGGCATAAACCAGTGTGGAACCAGTACATCCTGGTGCTTTGGGATGTCACCTAAACCTGGGCTGTGAGGAGAGGCAGCGAGCAGAAGCCAAGCCATGAAGGACACACAGTCACCCTCTCCTCAGAGGGGGTTAAAAGATCAGCGTGCTCCTGTCCCTCACACCAAAGCTGACAACCTCACCCCCCTTTCACCTGCCCCAGGGCAGCTGGTTTTTAACTGCCAGATGTGAAGCTGGATCCCCCCCGCCCCGCCCCACGCCGTGTGAACACAGTTCCACTGCTACTGGAGCACCTACTAAAATCCTGGAGTAATTAATTGCAGAGCAATCTCCTTGTGCTTGGAGACCACTGAGGAACAGGAGACTCATTCTGGCCACATAAAAGCTTTTTTTTCCCCAGTGAGAGCATTAAGACAAGTGGATGGCAGAAAAGCACCACCAGTGCTGCACCAAATTCACTCCTGATGACATCCACAGCAGTCCAGGCAGGATTATTACATGGCCTGGCAAAAGGGACAAGTCAAAGGGACTCTAGGAACCCCAGGCCCTGGGGTCAGTGCAGAGAGCAGCTGGCATAGCTACGAAACATGCAGAAATTTGAAGGAGGAGGCACCCAGACAGACGAGGGGTGTGTGCAGGGGAGAAAGGAACCGTCTTGTGTGGATACACACACCACCACACAGCAAATCACCAGAACAGAGCAGGAGGGCGTCAGCACTAGTGCCTGGAACAGGCCAGTGGGGGACTGGACCAGACAAATAGCATCTGTCAGAGCAGCTTTCACATCACCTGGGCACCAGTGGAAATAACCCTACAAGAGATTGAGAACTGCCCCCCCTGTCCCCCTGCCTCCTGATCAGCTGGGTGGAGCAGCGGCGTGAGGAGATCCCGGCTGCCAGCAGCGTACACGAGCACAAATGAAGGTCATTTGTGATACACCAGTGTCAAAGAGAATGGGGTCCTGGGGCTGGTGAGCACTGGGACACGGCAAAACACCGGGGATCACCATGGAGAAACCAAAGAACTGCCCCCAGAGATGCAACCGTACCAGATGAGACACCTCTGAGGGCTTTGCCATGAGAGGAGGGGAGGAAGTCAGGAGGGTCCGAGGTTCAGAACGATCCTCACACATGGCTCGTCTGCTCTACAGTTCCCAGAGCAGCACAGTCAGTCCTGACTTCTGCTGCCACCGCTAAGGCAGTCCCCAGGCAGTGCCCAGGCTTGCTGTGCCAGGGCAGGGGCCAGCGTGAGGCCAGCACCACAGCGAGCTGCTTGCCAGGCGTGGCTGGCAGTGGGCACTCACCAGCCACGGTGTGCCACAGACCAACGCACCACTGCCTGCGGACCACACTGCTCCCAGGTTTTGGTTACAAAGGCAACTTGAAAGTTTCCTATCACAACTGGGTTCCTTACAGAAAATCCCAATTTTATCCAGAACAAAAGTCAAAAAGCATTTTCAGGTATTCTAAGAGATGCTCCTGACTCCTGCAGGAATCAAAATACACAAGCAGGCCAAGCTCACTTCAGCTTGTGCAGAGCCCTTATTTCACCGGAGCGGTCACATCCTCCTCATTTTGTGCTGCCTCCCAGGAGCAGGGAGCTGAGCCCAGCCACTCCATTGGCAGGGTTCAGGCATTGACATCCCAGCCAGAGAGACCTCGATCCAGGAGACGGGAGGGGCCAGCTGTGAGCCCAGGGCTGGAGAGATGGTGCCCAGACCCCAGGAGCAGGGAAGGCACCACGGGGTCTGTTGAACGGCAGCAGCACCGAGCTCTGCATTCAGTGGTGAGTCCATCCCAGGGCTAGGAGTGGTCACAGACCCCACGGCACCTTTCCAGCCTCACCACCGAGACCCAGGAGGTGCAGCATCTGAAGCTGAGCTCACACCTAACACTAAGTTAGCACTTGCACCTTCTCACCCAGTCCATCCCTCCCTAAATTTAACACAGTGGCTTGGCAGCATCCAGTACTTTTCCCAAGAGCTAATTAACAGGCCTCCCACGGGCTGGCCCCGCTGCTGGCTCTAAGGTTTGGAAAGTGGCTCCTGAAGCTGTGCTCCAGCGTG
>NW_008594468.1:3433-5003 GCF_000691845.1 Merops nubicus | reverse complement strand
TGGGCTTGTCTATTTGCCAGGCAGCCGAGCCTACAGTGGGCAAGATGTTATTATTGTTAGTGTGCATAGTGTGCTGTTGTTATTAGTGACAAACCTCTAGTTATCCCTGTAGCTTTTCATTTATCACTGGCAATCCAAAAGAACCTGCAAATGTTGCTGTAAATAAACAATTATTATTTGTCTCTTGATTTGCGCCTGTTGCATATTCGGTGCCAGCCTCACAGGACAGGATTTTATATCCCCATTTCTGCAAATAGCCCATAACCCCCTTTTGCTTTTCGAGCATAGTCTTAAGAGTATGATGAGCATGCTCAACAATGGCCTGACCTGTCAGTGAATGGGGAATACCTGTCATATGGGTGATGTCCCATAGTTGCAAAAAACTACCAAATGTAGTAGACATATACGCAGAGACATTATCTGTTTTGATCTTCATAGGAACCTTGATCGTGGCAAATGTCTGTAGGAAATTATGAATAACAGCATTCATTTTCTCTGCAGTGTGAGTGCTCGCAGAGAGGAGACCTGAAGCTGTATCAACAGAAACATGCATATAAGAGAGATGAAAAAACTCTTTCACGTATGTCACATCTGTCTGCCACAATGGATTTGGAATAAATCCATGAGGATTGACACCCCTGTGGAAACTCATTGAGCAGAGTCTATGACATGAGGGGCAGGATGTAATGATATCTCGAGCTTGTTGTAATATCAGGCAGAACAATTTTGCCAACGCCCTAGCATTTTGATGGTAAAAATCGTGAGATAGTTGAGCTTGTTGCATGACGTCAGGGACAATAGCCGTTACAGTCAGTTGATCCGCTCCAGCATTACCTTCAACAATAGGCCCAGGCAGGGAGGTATGAGAGCAGAGATGTACAACAAAATGTAGTTTCTTATGAGACAACAGTGCAGTGGAAAGGTTACGAAGTAAAGAAAAAAGAGCCATGTTATCAACTTCCTTCAAAAAGCCTTTATCCAAGCACTGCAAGGGGTCTGAATCAAAAGCAGAGTCAATGACAAGATTCATTGCAGTATCACAAACACGAGTGAAAGACTGGAGTGCCACAGCTAGTTCCACCCTAGTTAGACTCTTCTTGATGTTTCACTATGGAATCAAATTGTCCATCCTGATTTTTCCAGGTTATGTCTGCCTTTCCTGTCCTGCCAGAAACATCAATAAAGACAGTTATGGCATGAGGGATGGGTGAGTCTTGATAGTGAGGCATCTGCTGCAGAGGAAGTTCCAACAGAGACTCTAATAAATGATGTATTGGCAAAGAATAAACAAGGCAACCTAAAAAATCAGCTAATGCAACCTAAAAAGAAAAACTAACGTGGAATACGGTATCAACATCAAGTTTCTTACAGGGTAGGTCTAGAGTGTCTGGGCCCTGTGCCAAAAGCTGTTTGCATCTGAGACATCCAAGAGAAATTAGTCGAGCATAAAGCTCTGGTAGGCTGTTAACAGCTTTCGTAAAAGAGTGCGGTAAAAATACCCATTCTAATTGCCACAGTTTGGGGTCAGGGCCACCTCCAAAACTGTAACAGAAACTCTCTGTTAATCTCT
>NW_008594468.1:0-2996 GCF_000691845.1 Merops nubicus | reverse complement strand
AGAGATGGTATGATCCAGTATGGGGTACTGGATAGGTTTCCAGCCATCCTGTGGTTGCTTCCACCATGGTAATCATGTAGATCTTCCTCTGGCAATTTTGAGAGAGTGTGATGTAATCAATCTGCCAGGCCTCCCCATACCTATATTTTGACCATCAACTCCCATACCACAAAGGTTTTAACCGTTTAGCTTGTTTGATTGTTGCGCACATTTCACAGTCGTGGATAACCTGTGCAATAGCGTCCATGGTTAAATTCACCCCTCGGTCACGAGCCCATTTGTACATTGCATCTCTCCCCTGATATCCTGAGGTGTCATTGGCCCACCAAGCTAAAAACAGTTCACCTTTATGTTCCCAGTCTAAGTCTGTTTGGAACACTTTAGCAGCTTGATCCACTTGCTGGTTGTTCTGGTGCTCCTCAGTGGCCCAACTTTTAGGTACATGGGCATGTACGTGACAAACTTTTGCAACTAGTTTCTCTAGCCAAGCATCAATGTCTTGCCACAGCGTGGCAGCCCAAATAGATTTACCTCGGCATTGCCAGTTATTCTGCTTCCACTGCTTCAGCCACCCCCACAAAGCATCTGCTGCCATCTATGAGTCAGTGTAGAGACAGAGCACTGGCCACTTCTCTTGCTCAGCAATGTCTAGGGCCAGCTGGGTGGCTTTTACCTTTGCAAACTGACTTGATTCACCCTCTCCTTCACCCACTTCTGCGACTCGTGTGGGACTCCACACAGCAGCTTTCCACTTCCGGTGAGTTTCCATCAGTAAACAGCAAGATGCAACAGATGATGGCAAGATCCATCAGTAAACAGAGCATATTGCTTATCATGATCTGATAATTGATTATATGGTGGGGCTTCCTCAGCATATATCACTACCTCCTCTGGTGGCATTCCAAAGTCTTTACCTTCTGTCCAGTCCATGATCACTGTCATTGTTGAGACAGAAATGACACAGAAGCTTATGAGCAAGAAGACGCTTTTTTTGTTCTAACAAGCCTTTTTATACCTTTTCTTAAGCATATGTCTATATATGATTGGTTTAGTCAAGGATCAACAGTTCATGATTGGACAACTTCAAGAAACTTCCTTCGTGTTCCTTCTGGCAGTCTAGCAGTTTCTTCTGGCAGTTCCTTAACTTGTTTACTCTGCTGCTCTCAGTAGTTCCCAGCCTCTTCAGGGATACACGGTTATCTGCTTGCATTCTGATCCCTCAGATCAGCTGAGGTTCCCACAATTCCCCCTTTTTGTATTTGTGCTACAAAAATTGCCCGTGCCATCTGCTGCAGGGCCCTTTGCAGCAGAGAAAGAAGGCATAGCAACATCAATAACACAACTACAATGAGGAACAAAACCAACAATCCAGTTTTTACCAAACATAGCAACCACCCCGACAGTCCCCCTCCTTTAAACAAGTTATTCAACCAATCCCATCCATCATCTACTTGCAATTTCTTCACTCCATTTTTCAGAAGCTGGATACTCTTATGTATTGATTCCGAATGATCTGATAAATTCACACAACACATTCCCTCTAAGTCTTTTAGTTCGTTTTTGTTGTGAATCATAGTAAGATCGGGTGTTAGTAATGTAAGCTGCCCAAGGCTTCATGGCCCACCATTAATTTTGATGGAATTCCACCCTACGCTTTATCCTCACAAATTAGGAAGAGAAAAAGAGCGTGATATATTGGGAGAGGTGTAATTACACGAGGCTATAGCATTTCTATACACAGGGAAAGTAGTATTTATATTCTGACTCTTTCAAGTGGTGTTGTAGGTATAGTTAAACATCACACGAGCATTCATTGTGACTGATCCTAATAATTCCAACTCTTGAGGTTCTTGCGTTACTTGAGGCAAATGTGCATATACACTGTCCCAGCTATTAACACTCCTCGCCCCTACTGTCCAAAGAGTTGGCAGCCATCGCTGTGGTGGCATCGGTAATCCCCACCTGTTTCTCATCCTCCAATGGACAGGGAGGGACAGCAGGACTTTTTTTTGCCAAAAGCACCTAATGCAGAACAGATGAAACAAGCAGCAGGCTGTTTTCTATCCACAGGAGAACTACAAAGACGACTGTGTGAAGATTTCGGCTTCTGATCCATTGATCTACCTCATCAACCACTACACTGAAGCCTTGGGAAAGAAACACCATTCCATCACAGAGGACCATGGTGGAAATCCTTCACTTCACAGGATAAATCACCATTGACGGAAGGAAGTGAACTGTAAAAACGGACTTTATCTCCCCTGTGATGGCTCCTCTAGCTATGGAAGAAGCTCTGATAATAATATTAGTTTTCATGTTGTTATGTTTTACAAGTTGTTCAAGATGTTGCCTTATTACATATAAATATTATGCTTTTTTGCAGATGGTTAAAACAAAAAAGGGGGAGATGTGGGAGTTGAGTTGCAGAGGAAAAACCTTGGGGGGGTGGGGGACTTCCCAAGGGGGCTTTCGAGAAGCTGCTGCATAGAGAAACAGTTAAGGCATTCAATGATTGGTTAGTTTGAGCTGTTGTGACATGCCATGATTGGTTGGTGGAGAATGGGAGGAACTTGTAAAAGGCATAAAAAAGGTGCGCTTTAATAAAAAAAAAAAATCATATTTGCTGTTAAGCTGGGTCTGTGCCCTCATTCGCCACACACTTGCCCAATACAGAATGATATCATCCCTAACAGGCAGATCAGCAACCAAACTCCTCCCTCCACTCCCACATCACACACCAGAGATCCTGTCCTGGTTTGGGGTAAAATAGAGCTGGTTCTGCTCAATGATTTTACTTTTTAGCTAAAGCTCTTCTAGTTAACTGCTCTGTCTGAAGTTAGCAGCATTTTCATAAAACGGTTTTAGCAGTGATAAGACGTCATGTTTAGAGTTACTGCTAGGGATTGGTATGCAGACCAAGGCCACTGCTAAGCTTGTGTCCCACACGGAGGGAGGCGGAGAGTACGCTGCACCTGCGGGGAGAAGCAGACAGAATA
>NW_008594467.1:0-57971 GCF_000691845.1 Merops nubicus | reverse complement strand
TTTGTTATTTTCCTTTTCATTACTATTAGTTATAATAATTATTATTAATAATATTTTATTTTAATTATTAAACTGTCTTTAGCTCAACCCACACGTTTTCTTACTTTTACTCTTCTTACTCTCTACCCCATCCCACTCCGGGAAGGGGAGTGAACAAGCAGCTCTGTGGGGTTTACTTGACAGCTGGGGTTAAATCACAACAGTTTCCCATTAAAAAATTTCCTTCACAGAATTCTGCTGAGCTCTAGTGCTGCAGCAATATAAAATATCTTTTGTTCACTCAAAAAAAAAAAAAAAATGAAGAGGCAGCAGTGAAAAAAATGTTATTAACAAAGTCATGCAATGTCAATAAGAATAGAAGATAGTAAAGAAAGTAATATAGGGTGCAAAACTAGCAGTGCACATTTCACATTTTTTTAATGTAGAGATTTGCAAGGGAATATAATATTCATGAAAGGAGCACAGTAATAGCTTTAGTTTTTGTGGGACTCAGACTGCTGAGAACCTTTCAGGATTGGCCCCTGGAGTTCAGCTAGACACAGAACAAGTGCCCTAACACAGCTCTGCCAGTGTAATTCAAACCTGACCTGGAAAAACCCTTGCAGTTTTTGTCCTGAATCTCTCTGGAGCAGAGTCTGCCAATTGTACCAGACTGCAAGGCAGTTTAATGATGTGGACAAACGGGTATTTTATTTCTCCTGTGCTCATCTGGGAAAATTTGGAAACCATACATTGTAGTACCTTTCAGTGTCCCTGTGAACTGAATAAGGATCTTTCCAAGGTGTACAATAAGTCGCCAGAGGTTCAGTAACAAGACAAAACCTTACAGCCTGTTATTGTTAGTTACCTGTACATATAACAGAAATTATCCTTCATAAATACATTTGAAAATTTGGGAGAATTTACATTCTTGCTGGTATTTAGAATGCCATTATAAAAATAAAAGCTTCACCAGATGTGTTTGTAGAGTGGAAACACTACAAATGTAAAAAAGGACTTAGTTCAGGTCATAGATATTGAAGTGTCTCAATTATAATGTAGAGGAGATGTTTCAAAAAGAAATCAAATTCCATCCTCTGCCTCCCATATCCACTGTTTTTTCCCATATATCAGTTGATTACTCTCATTGTTTCCAGACAGTATCCTTTCCCAAACTTAGTAGTTTATAAAGACAAAAAATAAAGGTAGAATCCAAAGGGACTCCTATAGCCTTTATAAAATATTTTGGTAAATATTTTATAAAACAGTCTTTTAAAAAAGATAGACCTCATGAAATGAAGAGGGGATGTTGTCTTAGGAATCCTAAGCACAGTTCTCTGATCAATACCATTTTATATGCCACCTTCTCATAATGGATAATCCTCTTGCCAAAGAATCATTCCAAATATTGCTTGTTTTATAAAATTTACAAATTATTTTGTCAAACTTTCTGTTGCAAGGGCAACTGTGCCTAATCCTCTTTGTAATTGACAGTCACACTTCCCATTAAAATAATCTTTTCCAAAGAACATACTCATCGGATAAATATGCACCAGGTGATCCAGATCTATCCTTACAACCTGAAAGATCCCTGCTGTTCATAACAGTGAGAATTTTCTCATTGGATATCTGCTCATGTCCAAATACACCCTTGCTATTTAACAGTCACGTGGGCAGGTCACATGAGAGGGAACTCAGCTCATTCAAACTTTATGTATTCTATTCCTTTAAGCCATATTTCTTAAATTTTAAATTTGAGTTATATGGTTTTATGGATGGTAGCTAGGAATAACATAGTTGTTCTTGTTTTTTCTGCTCTCTGTTGTGGCTTTCCCACTGCATGGAATTCTGTTAGGAAACATACTGCCCTGGCAGGAAGATGGATTCAGAGATTCAGTAACCTTTTCCAATTCATATCTTGAGTTCAAACATACATAAGTTATTCTTAGTATACATATATTTCATCTAACTTAATATTTTTAAAATGCCCAGATGTTGTCACTGTAACATTCTCTCTTTATTTAACCAGTGACTTACATTGATAACTGTGCTTTGAATGTCCTGTTGGTGTTACCATGACCTCAGCCACATCACTGATGTGCTGCACTGATTTCCCTGCTCACTCCAGGGAGCAGAAAGGCTGAGATAAGACCAGCTCTGAACATAACCACAATGCACACGTGCTGGGTGCATGTTACTGGAGCACCTGTGAAATGCACAACACTCTGTCTGTGACAAAGCTGTTAAAGACAACCATGCTGCTGCTGCAGCTCTAACCATCAAGGAGAGCAGAGGGAGTCAAAGAGCAGCTGCTGGTGGAGCAGGTGCAGATGCCACCTCTGCTGCACACCTCCTGCCATCAACCTCTGCTGCACACCTCCTAGGCCCAACCTCTGCTGCACACCTCCTGCCATCAGTGAGGCAACGGAGTCTCCAAGGCCTCCCCTACATACACTTCTTCCTGGGTCTTTTCTCCACTTCTGCTTTCCTCTAGACCATAGCTCCTCATCACTGGAGCAGTAAAATTTTTACTTCCCTGATTTTTGCACATAACACCCTGTTTTGCAAATCAAAGGTACAAAACTGATTTTGCTATCAGTTCTGTGTCTTTCCTTGAGAATGTCACCACACAGGACTGGGAAATGCATGGAGGGATTCATATATGATAATGTTGACATTCAGCTCTGTGACTGAACTGTCTAAAGACAATTTCCAAACACCACTCCAATGATTAATCAGCTCTACATTCACGCAGAAATATTTGATATACTGCTCTACTGACCAAATCTTTTATTGCATAGTCAAAGGTTGTTTGGAATTTGCCCATCCCCACCAAACAAGATCTCATTATTATTACCCAAAATTCAACCTGGATGACAGTGAGTGAGTCTGTGCAAAGCATATGGGGTGTTTAGATTTAAAAAAAAAAAAAAAGACTGAAAAGTAGACTCGAGACATAGATTAAGGAAAGATTGTATCAGTCTTTGAAAATAGTCCTGCACAGTCACAAACATCCAGTGTGTGTGTAGTGCAGAAGGGTCAGAAGAACATCTATTCCTCCTGTCTCTACACACCACGTATCTTAATGTGTCATAAAACATCTGAAAAAGACCAGAAGTCACAGCTATAAATTGCCACGGGAATGTTGCCATTATGATGGATCCCTGTGATAGCACAAAATTTTCTCATCTACTCGTCTTTCTTCAGATGGACAGTTGCTTTAAAACTTAAGCATACATCTTTGGCTCATGGAGAGGAAAGAAATGTAAGTCAGACAAATACTAGGATTACACTGCAAAGTTAGACTGCAACAAAGCCCTCTTCCACTACAATTCAGAATCTCTGCTCCTTGTTTTGTTGTGGAAGAACTGTCGTATGTTTTCTCAGTATTTATTAAATACGTCTCATAGGAAAAGAAAAAATGCAATCTTAATGAAAAATGTGCATTTCCAAAATATAATAATTAACTCCCCTTATTCCGCTCTGAAAGGAAATTATAAACACATCTAACCTTATGATTATACACTGCATATCTCGAAAGATTTCTGATTTTTCATAAAGCACAAGGACTGTGTACTCACTGAAGAGAGGGACTGTGAAAGTCCAAATCCCCTTGGTGTCCAGACTAAACCAGCGTCCAGCTTTTCCCACGCTCATGTACCTGTGTTTCTTTCCCAAAGTAGCTGGGAAATTCACGTCTGGCACCAGGACTCTGGCCCAGTATTGAAGGACATTATCCTGCAGGTTGCATACACCCAAGAAGTCTTACAGGGAAACCCATAAAAATGTTGATTTTTGAAGTCCTAGACAGTGTGTGGGGCTACTTGGTTGTGTAGTTCTCACCTCTTTAGGCTTGCACAGCCTTTCAGGTTGCAGCTACACAAGACAACACTTTTGATGAGACAAAACAACGTTACTGCCATAAAATGAGAACCTTTAACATCATAGTTTTTCATTCTTGCTATAAATAAAATGAGACCAAAAACTGGTATCACACAAATGTTTCAGTGGTTGCATAGATATCTGGTTACCTAAATGGTAAAACTTACCCAGTCTTGAAAGAGTTCTGCACTGACTACCAGTCTTCTTTGGCTTCCACAGCCTTGATATTGAAACCCACTTCAAGGCAGATAATCTTGGAACCCCAGGAAATTAATCTTCAAGCCACCAGTTCAAACTATGCTGACAACAAGTTGAAAAGCACTGTATGAAATAAGTCAGTGGTCTTACTCATTTTCTTGTATGTGAAGTATTTTACATCATAAAACCATTAGGAAAATCCATATTAACACACTAATGATACTCTCAGAATAAATACTGAAGCCATAAGGATTCCTTAGACAACTGGAAAGTAGCTTCAGAAAAGGGGAGAGACAGTGGCAAAAATACTTCTGGACTGAGGGTATTTCAAGCTCAAAGAGCAAGAAAGATTCAGTGGTCAGACACATTGTGCCCACCTGTCTCTCCTTCCACAAAATGTAATTTTTCTTTCTTTTTTAAAATGAAAGAAAAGTTTTTGCTTTATGATACTTGATTTCATGTGGTCTATTGATTTACCATTAAGAAATACATTCCTATAACCTAACAATGTGTTAATTCTAAGACTCATAGGCTAGTAGTTTAGCAATAACAATTTTCTAGTGTTTCACTTTACCTAAAAAAAAAAAAAACCAAAACCACTGTGCTCAGTTTTGAAAGGCCAGTGTTGTTTCAATAGCTTGCCTCTAAGTTCTTTCAGTTGCTCTTCTATATGTATTGTAGTTGCTCATCCACACATTCCCAAGCCTTAGAAATACTTCAGAAAATACATATAGTTTTGTAGAACCAAGACAGCTCAACTCTGTTTAGTTAGCACCAATTTTACCTTCACCACAGGGAGAGGTATGGTACTAAAAGCTAATAACACAGAGGTTATTTACATGGACAGCTTGCTGGGCCTGGGAAAATTGCACTTACATGAAAAGTCTGTATTTTCCTAAGGTCTAACACTAAAGCTCAGCTCTTTTTTTTTATTATTTTATTATTATTATTTTTTTCTTTCCTTAAACCTCCATGGAAAACAGGCTTTTACTGTGAAAGTAATCCAACCAGATATCTTCAAAATCTTAATAGGCAAAGTGGATTGACCTCAGTTCATCTTCATGGAGCTTAGGACAAATTGATCAATTTACTTCCTAAATAATTACCATTTGAATGTTGATTTTACCTTCCTAAGATTAGCACGTTAAAAAGCCTGTATTCAGGAATGCTAATGTGATGCAGTTCTGCACACACACACAGACTCGCAAGAAACCAAATATATTCTTTGTATAGACAAGCTTCAACTGATTCTGGATAATGAAGATTTGCTTATTCTTTTGTTGGAGAATGAAAAAAAAAAAGAAATAAAACAGAGAAATGGATATGGTTAGAGCTCTGGAGGGAAAGACTTTATTTAGCATTGAGATTTTTGAGGTTAGGCATTAAGATTCTATGGATGCAACAGCTGCAATACAAACTTTATCTGTTTGAAACAAGCCCATGGAAGAAAGAAGGCAAGAAATGATTCATGTGTCAAAGGAGGCATCTTAAACAGGAAAATTAGAACACCGTCTAATTATTTCACAGAGATTGTAAGTTGCCTAGTAAGACTCCAGCAGAATATATTGATTGAGCAATAACTTTGGAAGTTTATTTGTCATAAATGGCACTTTTTCGTTCTCCAAATGAGTCAAGAATTGAGGCAGTGTACACTCTCAGGTGTGTAACTGTTCATATCAGTGAATATTGAGCTAACTGATGTGGTTGGAGTTTTTCAGCTGGGTAAAGACTCAACACTCCAGATGCTTAACCATATCTTGGTAGGATACATTCCCATAATCACCCTCCCTGACAGTCCTTCTCTTCATTGGGAAAAGCTTTCTATGCTGCAGTGGATGCTGGCAGATTTCCCTCAGGATCTTAAAGGAGGAGGAGCAGAAGAATTTACTCTGGTTTGGCATCAGCTAGAGTATTTGACCCCCTGAATGCAAACCAAATGAGGAAAGTTAAAAAATATGTTTCTCAATTTAATGAGCAATTTTTTTTTTTTTTATCCCTGTCTCAGTTTCTCCCACTTTTTTTTTTTTTTTCTCAAAATTTTTCCGCTTTTCTTTGCAACATTTTGCATTTTCATTCCTCTCCATGTTTGTTAAGAACATGAAAGTGTTTATATTTCACCATCTCTTGACATTTGTCTGTCCTGGAAATTCTCCATGACAACTTTAATATCAGTTGCTTTTTCTGCACTGTTTCTCATAACAATGTTTGAGTCTTTCTGTGCTTCTTTTAAAAGGTTTGTGAGTTCTGATTCCAATACATCACCCAGAAGTCTGTTCCCCTGTCTGGAACAAATAAAAGCTCTGAGGGAACCCTCAAAATCAGTACAATCTGATGAATTCTGTTTAGAGACAGTCACTGCAAGATGGGTGTTTAACTGTCCTTTATCCTGAATTTTTTAGAATTCCCACAAAGAGATCACAGAGATGATGACTGGCCTTGTCATGAAACTCACAAATGAGTTATAACCCATCTAGGGTCACTTGCCTTCTCTGGTTTATAAAAAAAGATTAATATTGTTAAATGTTTTAAAAGATTTTTTTTTAATGGGAAATGAAACTGGCTACCCTCAGTCTCTGGATTAATTCAAATGCAGAAATAGTGTCCAAAAGTTACCAGCAGCTTGATGGCATGAGTTAAATCAGCTTGTGGTGTCTGTCTAGGCTTTGGGAGAAAAATAGCCACATTACAGAACGACACTAAATTAATAAATTAACTTTACTATGAAAAATGTGTTGGAGAAATGTACACTAAGCACTTCTAGTTGGATGGTTTGCTATGTGCACTGTTGCATTCTCTGCATATGTGCAGACACATTGCATAACTGGTTTTGTTCCTTTGTTTTCAATTACCAAGGGCATCTTCCTTGTCTGGATTGCCTTCTCTCTTTTATGTTTTCAGTATTATTAGTGTTTCATATAATGCAATAACTTCTTATTTGAAAATATCTATCATGCATTAAAAATGAAGAAAACGAAACAAGTTAGTATTAAAGTATTGCACATATTCTAAACCTGTCAGTTAACCAAAATGCCTTGCAACCAGAATTAATGGAGAACATAGAGAAAAGTGATTACAGCTGAGGCAGAATTTTATTATTTATATGCTTAATTAAAGCCTGGAAAAAATATATTTGTTGGATTAGTACAATACATATATTGCAACTTCAATAGCGTAAAAAACATTTTCTTATTGCCCATCTTTAAATTTCAAAGTTATTGTCCACTAGTGAAGTTTAGCATATGATTTGGTGGAATTGGCACATTTCAGCCAAACACCCCAGGGAGTCTGATCTAGGGCTGTCAATGCTCCGTTATAGACTTAATTTCATCTCCAGGTGAACAATACACAAAGCGATTCCAGACTTAGTCTTTTTAAGCCCAGGTACCTCTGAGGATGCTGAGGGAACAGAAGAGATAAAGATTCTAGTCAGTCACATATTTCACCAGTCAGTGTTTGGCAGGGGTACAGGGGACATCTAACTTTTTCTGTGTCTTGGGTCATCCACTGGCAGAGAGTTCCCTCATGGTTATATTTACAAACACAGCATTGCCATTGTATAGCAACAATACTGCCAGACTTAAAGTGATGCAACAAGCAGTCAAATACATCACATTAAGTGAGTTCATTTTAATCTTGCTACTATCTCAGCATCTTATCAGATCTGGTTTTATATAGCCAAGTATGATGTGTGTGTAGAAAATGTGTGAAATTTGGAGCAGACAGGTTGGTCTTAGTCCTAAGAAGTAATAGATTGGGTGAAAAATGTTGAGAACCATTGATTTAGACAAATAGACTCCAAAGTGACATTTGTATTTTGCTATCATTACTATAAATACTTTGTCTTTTTTAGGGAAAGCTTTTCCTGGATGTTATTCTAAGAGGATCAGTCACAGTGCTTTTGACCTTTTACTGTACACTACTCCATTAACATCCTGTGGAGAAATTCTCCGTATATATGTAATTGATGCATTTTATGAGACACAAATCAAAATAGATAGTCAAAAAATAGATAGTATGGAACTCAGGAAGAGCTGCCTGCCTGAGTACTTCGTTGGCATATTGCCTATAGTTGATAGTGTCAACTCAACATATGGCCCTTCAAATGCACTGATGAATCCTCTTATGGGAATAAAGTAAGACTTGTCTGTGACGTGTTTAAAGTTTCAAAGCAGTCCAACAAATAAAGCAAGTTGTAGCTCTAGTGAGGAGGAGACCTTACAGCAGTATGTTCTAACAATTTCTGCAGGTGTGAACAGCTGTCCTAGCTTCGACTGGCGTAGAGTTAAATTTCACAACAAGGTGGGAGGGGACACAACCAGGACAGCGGACCCAAAGTAGCCAAGGGGATATCTGATACCTTTTGGCTTGTCTATACTTAATATGTAAACTGGGGGAGCTGGCCAAAGGGGAGGAGAGATCATAGCTCAGGAAGAGGCTGGGTATTGAGTTTCAGGTGGTGAGCAATTGCATTGTGCATCACTCACTTTATGTATATATTTTTAGTAATATTATTGTTATTATTATTTCTTCTCTCCTTGTGTTGTCCTGTTAAAGTGTCCTTATCTCAACCCACAAGTTTTTCACCTTTTTCTTCTTACTTGTCTCCCCACACCATTGGGGCCAAGTGAGCAGGCAGCTGTGTGGTGCTGAGTTGCTGGCTGGGCCTGAGCCATGACAACAGCCTTGCACAAGACCAGAGCCATAGTCAGAATAGTTTATACTTGAACACAGCCGAACCACATTACAAGCTGATTTAGCTGGATGAGTCCTAAACTTGGAAAAAAGTCTGTTGTTGGGCTTGTTCTGAAACAGAAGATGTAGCCTCAAATTAGGGAGAACTGGAAACAGTGCAGGAAAGAAAGGATGGCAGAATTATGCAATTAAAATTCTCATCTAACCTCCTGAACAACATCCAACAACCACAGAGTGTCTGAAATTATATATTCAGTGTTCATATGTGGCAGTGATAGAGTAAAAGAATTTGTATGAGTTTGGCTTTTCACATAGACATGTAAAACAAACAGAGTCTCCATGCCAAGAAGTGAAAGGGTATATGGCAGAGGACTAGGAAGGCAGAGGCAGCCCTGCTGACTGCTCATCTGAATGAAGTGAACGGATGGGCTCCTGAGCCAGAAGGTATAGAAACGTCTGAAATAATGACCTGGCCTCCCTTTCTAATGTTGCTGTTGTTAAAATGAAGCAAACACTGCTGTAAAGGGTTTCCTCTCCATTATTTTTGCCACAGCTTTTAGTGGTTCCCGCAGGCAATGACCAAAACTTGAAGAAGGGCAGCCTGGTGCACAAATGTTCTTGTTATCTTAAAGGAGTCAAAGGTGAAAAAAATTCATAGAGTGCTTACGATTAAAGGTAGTTTTTTAAATGCTTTTGATAAAGACCTGTAAAACAGCCAAAAGAGATCCTGCAATTTTAATGTTAAGTGGCTTTTGTATTGGAAAAATGCCCAAGGGCCATGTCTAGCACGGTCACTTACAAATGACTGATGGGAGATCAATACAGACAGAGTGGAGATGCAGCTTTGTCACTGGGATATGTAGTTAGTATGTGATTAGCCTTAAGTAGCATTGACTTGGATGTAGATGGGCAGTAAAGTGCTTAGTATACAGTCAGCGTGATAGCTTCTTGTATACAAAAGTTAATGAAAGAGGAAAACCACATTATCATCAGACACCCAAAGGGGCTTCCACACCCCATTCAGGGATTTTAGGAGATCAGCCTGACAATGAGCTGTGTAGAGCTGCCAGTCCCAACAGCATTAACTCTGAATTTGGTTTTCCTCTATGACGAGCAATCCCCTAGGACCTGGTAAACCACCTAGTTAAGTTCTATGTGCAACCTTATTATGGGGGAACAAGGAGGTCATTTTGGCTTTCTCAAAGGCAGAAAATCCTGTAAAACAAGCAAAAACAGGAACTTAAGAGTAGAGAGAGGAAATGAGAAGGTACTTTGAGGAAAATCCTCTGGCACTGATAACATGTTGCACTAAATCTCCTCTGTTCCTTAGTGTAGGTGTCATTATACTTAATCAGATCCAGAATATCTCACTAAGCATTTCACTTTTATTCTCCTTTTGTTCAGATGCATTATTGGTAAACAGGGATTTTAAAATACATTTTATTGCATTCTTGAGAAAGTATTTTCACCCAGGGATATGGTAGGGTTCCTGTAACTCGAGGTTTTCAAGATGCAATTGGACAGGGTGCTAGATGATATCCTCTGGTCTCCCTTTCCCATGAAAAGTTGGACCAGATGATCTTTGGAGGGCCCTTCCAACCTGAGCTGTCCTATGATTCTGTGATTTTGCCAAGCAAAGAAATACCACCTTCTTATTTCACAAACATAAACACACACGCTGTTTTCAAAACACAGACTTAGTGGAGGGCCCATATCTTTAACTTAGACATCTAAGATGTGCCCTGACTTGCCTTTACAGACAATTTTGTGCCTGCTTTTATTCTATAAGGAACTCTGTACTGTACCTCTGTTAACCAGCAAAACAGTGTAACTTAGATGTTATGAATCCCCCTTGATAAAAATTTATAAATTCCCTCATTCGTTGATCTAAAGGACAGATGGTCACACCATGGCAGAGAGCATACTTATGAAGCAAAATAAGAAGTTAGTAATTTATTAATATTTAGTCCTTTTTTGGTACATGAAAAAGGATAAATCCCTCTTTTAAAAAGCATCACCTATGCCATCTTCTGTGAACTCCTACCCTACTACCCATAGTATTAAAAGGCTTGCCTCATTTTTAGTCACATAGTGTAAACTGAAATTATTTCATGGCTAACCTGATATTTCCAGGGCCATGGTGAAGCCAGAATTCTCTGGCCTAGGGCCATCACATGCCTTTCTAATGGACCCGCAGTACACAGATAATTACAGGGAGAAGTTGTGTATCCAGCTGTCAAAAGCCACTGCAGCATAGCACCAGTCAGAAAGACTCCTCGTTCAGCATCTCAGCTGCATTCAAACCTGGACACCCTTCCAAGACTCCCACTAGAAGTGGAGATGACCCAGAAGAGCCCAGGAGGCTTAATGTTGGACAGTGCACACGTAAAATTTAGGGGCTTTGTAACAACATGCATCTAAAATCATTACACCCCTTATTAGCAAACGATAGTGCACACATCATCAGCTAATTAAAACTGGGCCAAACCACTAATGGTGCCATAACCTGGGTCATTGATTGTCAAAGCATTTATTCTTTTACTAAGCTAAAGGAGAAGCTTTGTAGTTCAAACAAGGCAAAATCCCTGCTATCCTTAGTCCATCTTTTTTAACTGCCTGAACTCACCATTGACTAAAGCTCTTCTGAGGGCACTGAAGTGAGTTAGTAGCTCAGCCTTTACAACTGTGGTTATTTCTTGCCTTTTTGATTGCTCCTAAGTGAAATGTAAAAAAACATTATTTATTAATATTTACAAGAAGGAGATATAGTTTATTCTCCAAAGAATCTATATAAGCATACTCAGAAGACAAAACAATCTATTCTTCAAATTACTTTATACAATTTATCAAAACTGAATCATTTGCCCAGGCAAGATCTGGCTACTTATCAAAAGAAGCATGGTTATCCAGTCATTTTCCAATAGGAATAGTAACATATTGGTGCCTGTTGGAGTGTTTTGTTAAATGTGCAGTCAGCTAACACTCAAGAGTAAATGTACAGCCGCAGCTGAGGCCTTCAGCTCGACATTTCCAGGTTCACAAGTCCCAGACCTGTCACACATTTCCTTTTTGACCCTGGACAAGATATTTAATCTCCCAGTCCTCCATCCATATAACAGCTAATATATTAGTTGCCTTTATTGCTATAGACTGCGGAAGAACAGTGTCCAATTACAAATATGTTCAGTGCAGGATGTGATGGAGATGTGTTGATAGTTGAGGCCTCAGAAAGCTGCTCTAACAAAAAGCAAAGAGAAACTACAAGTGGTGGTTTGAGCATGTAGCTTTCTGACTGTGTGTCCGTGGTCTTCTTATCCAGACCCTCCTTACATGTGAAAACTGCTAGATCCCACGAGGCTATGAGGGCAAGTGAGGCTCAACCAAAGGTCTGTTTCCCTCTCAAAGGTCTCTGGATGTATTTGAGAACCGTGCTAATATGACCTTCCAGAAATTCATAGCTTTTTGAATAGTCCTGCAACTTTGTACCTTTGACACACTGGAGAATTACTAATTTGGCCCTCAACGTCTATGGAAAGTATTCAATTTGTTTGCATGGTCATATATTTTCCACACCAAGACTTTGTCTCCTTAGAAATACAATGCTTGCCAATGAGTTGTTTCTCATGACCTGAGAAGCTAAGTGATGTCTAATATTGATCAGTGGTTCATACATTAATGGAAATAGCTAAATTGAAAAAGATCCTCTTTATATACACTGTGGCAAATTGTATCTGTTTGACTGGAGAGGGCAACCTTTTATTGAACTGCATAGTGGTTTGCTTTTAGGTGAGTTTATTCCTTTCTACAAAAGATTTTCCCCTTTCTGAATTGTTCTGCAAAAGAAGCGATTTTTCTCTCTCTTTGCTGACCACATTTAGTATATGCCTATCTTAATAATGACTCTCAATTTACCTTCAATCATCCCCACGATGTAGGAAAAGCCAATTCGAGTTTCCTATGTCAATGAAGTACAGTGTAATAGGGGACTAATTTATTCCTACTGACAAGAGGCAGGACTCTATTACCTCCCTTCCTAGACTTTTTGCCGGGTTCTGAGGCTGAAAGAGGTTTATCTATACCTCTTTTAATCAAGTGATACCCACTTCTGAGGTAGTTTTTCCTTCCTGAGGCCTGGGAGATGTTGCCTCGTGCTGTGCCATAGCCCTCCTTCCTCTGGAAAACTCCTACAAATCTGAAGTGTTGCACCAGAGTCTCAGCTGGCTTCTTCCCAACTCTGGCTCTGTTACCTGTGTCTGACTACTTTACATCAGCATGTCTACATCACCTGTGTCCTTGTTCCACTTTCTTCCACTACACCATCATAGTTTAAACCCAGCCAACAACCAAGCCCCACACAGCTGCTCACTCACTCCTCCCTGGTAGGACAGGGGAGAGATAAAGACAGTTCAACAGGTAAGGCAAAAGCCGTGCAAAAATCAAAAGAGTGGGACAGGGATAAGGACAGTCCTTTATTTAGGCCGGGTAAGATGGAGCCAGGTGAGCTTGACATTACAAAATAACCATAGGAAACTTTTCAGTGGAACAGCTTTGCTTATGGGGGGGACACAAGAAATGGAGTTTCTGTAAATTAAGCTTAAGGTGAGCTGATAAAGCAGTTTTATTGCTCAGGAAATGACTGTACTCTGCTTGGCATCAGTCATTGCCTCTTGATCCCATCTTTGAAAGATCCCAACATCTTATATTTATTTACCAACACAAATTACATTGGCAGCCAGTCACTTCAAGCAATCTGCCTGGTTTGGTACAGCCAAGCATACAAGGTTTTAACAAAGAAAAAATAAAAGATCCGTTCTTTCTATTCAGAGACTGATAGACATTGCCTAGCCCAGGCTCTTGGTCAGCCAGCTGGCACTGAACTACATTACATTTTAAAAAAGAAAACCTCCTTATTTCATTAATACTTGCAATGAGACTAACTATTGCAGAAAATGGTTATTGACAGTGCAGTGTTTTTACTTCAGCTAGACTGAATCTCTCACTAACACATTTTTTGACACAGCACTGGAATGAAGACATGTATCTCTGCTGTGGTCAAGCTGTGTTCTCCTCATTTTGTTTTGATTCCAAATAAAAGAAGCGGTGCAGAAAAGGTCCTGTTGTTGACTTGGGCAAGACTAAAGAGGCACAAGCAAGTAAAAAGATGTTCTTTGTTCTGTAAGGCCTCTCATTGCTATAAATTTTTTATTTGTTATGTTGGGTAAAGTCCCATTAACACTCATTTTCTCTGTCCCATGAAGAATTACTGTGTAGTCATTCCACAGAATAAATAAATAAAAATTAACATGGGTCATATGGAGGGGTATTTAAGAAAACAGATAATTGTCAGTTTTCAAGGACAGCTGACTTGCATAAAAAAAAAAAAAAAAAAAGGAAAGTATCTAGGAGCAGCATGGTGCAAGGGGTTCAGCTTAGGTCAAGGACACCTTAAGTGAGGTATTTAAAAAGTTAGCTTGCAATTCCCTGTCAGTTAAATTTGTTAATGATATGTACCAAATGAATGCTGTGAGGTCTCATCAAGGAGCCAGTTTCCTGCCTTTGCACTTCCTGAGTGGCCTTGTGGACACAGGCAGAACTTTTTCCTTTCAAAAGAAAAATTTGGCTCAACACACACAGAGTGGCTCGAATCCAGGAAGCGCAAAACGTCACGCAGATCAAAATGACAGCCACTTCTTAGCATGAAATGTGAGATTTGTTGTACGTTGTCAAGCAAGGCTCATCTCACAGTCACATCTCATTACTCCCATAGCCACTTTCTTAAAGCATTTCAACCTCTCTAGCAAGTAGGTCCTGGCTCAGTTCAAAAGGTTAAACTGTTGTTTCCAAAGGATCCAAAAGAACAAGTCTTGACAAGGAAGAGAGTTGCAACTGCCTGATAAATCATGCACACCACTCAGTTGTGGGACTTGCAGAGTACAAAATTAAATTGTGTTCACGTTGTCCTGGGCCAACTCATAGACATGCAATATGGGTATCATTGTTCTAATCAAGTCACACATGTTGGGTCTTTTTGTAAAATAAAAACTAAGGCAGGTTATACAGACTAGGAATATAAACTAAAGAAAAGAGAGGGGTCTGTGGAAATCAATCTTTCCTTTATATACTCCCAAATTACACTCGTAAAGAAGAGGCCTCCAGCAGCTCTGTCAGTCATGATAAAGCGATCACTGAGATTTATTACAGGTTCTCTGCTGGTGTTTTCAATGGAGAACATCCTACAGGTGTGTTTGCATTATGACCAGAGATACATGAAGATTAATTACATGTCTGTGCTGAAATTCATCGACATGTTTTCAAAGATTTGACTTGTATTTGGAGTCATGACCTAAAAAAATAGGATGAGCTTGAAAAGTCAGAATGAGAATAAAATACTTTCAAGGATCAAAGAGTAATCACCATTTAACTCTTAGATGCAGGAATGTAGCCTGAGCTTTCTCCTGGGTGCACTAAGGAAGTTCTGTGCTCTATTGGCAAATACTATTCTTTTCTCTTTGGCTTTCCCTCCCTAAAAAGTCTGTGTGCACCAAAAGCCTTATTTCCTAAACTGGTTGGGGTCCTTACCTGGGACAACAGCAGTTTCATGCTATTCAATCTACATGGAGAGGCAGAAATGAGTTTTTAGGCAAGGTAACTCAATTGTGGCTATCAATCTACAGTGCTGGTTAGATTTTCCTATGCAAGGAAAAAGTACATGCTGCATCACTTCCTTGGATGGGAAATGCTTCCCTTTTCCATGCCCTGGTCTCTCTCTCACTGATTCCTCAAGGGCAGGTAGAAACTGGAGTTCGCTGTGTTGGGGAAAGGCTAGTAGTGACATGGTCTCACTTCTAAAGGGCCATAAAAGCAAGAATACTCAAGCTGCTCCCAAAAACACAGACACTGTCCCTGTCATGAGCTATGGAATAAAATTGCTTGGAAAGGAGAAATGTTTAAAGTCCACTTTGCCACGGGACTAGACACATAAAATAGTAATCAGTTTTGCTGTAAAAAAAAAAAAAAATGCTATGTATTTTAAACCCACCATCTTGACAAACATCATCTAAATAAGTTGCAGCAGTCCAAATGTATTGGTCCTGTCATGAGAACTGAAGGTAGACCAAGAGCAGATTTTGATTTACTGCTTTTCAAGGCCTTAGATGAACAAATACAGAGTGGTGCTTTTTATTTATACGCTCGCAATTGATGCTAAAGTAGCACTTAGGCAATGAAGTATATAGGTTGCAATTGAAAAAGGAAAAACATAATCCCTAAACATTGTATATCTTTGTCCAAGTAAAGAAATGAAAAATCTAACCAATACAGTCCAAAGTGTCTGGATCTTATTCAGCAGAAAATCAAACTTTCTGAGTGCTGAATCAGTGGTATGATGGGGGTAGCATTGCCTTGGTGAGAGAAACAAAACAAGGCCCACTGCAAAAGCAGATGTGTGCTTGTCTCACCACCTCCCTTCCCCTGCCTCCTTACTTCTTCTGCCAAGGTCTGAGTTTTATAGCACACCAAGTCCTCTCAAAATTGCACAATTAAACACTCACCCTCCTTCCAGCTCAAATAATCAGTAAATTTGTATCAGTGGGGAAAGATGCTCCCAGACTAAGTTAACAAGACAAGAATGAAGGTCTTCCTAACGAACCGGTTTTCTTGGAGAATATTTTAACAGTGGTGTAAAGAAAGAAAGGGTGAGAAATTAAAACCTCACAAAATCTTTTTAGCTAAGCTGAGAGCTAGGAACTTTTTAGTTCCACTAATAATTTTTTTTCATTCATTATCTTCAAAACACAAGATTATGAGATTCATTTAAAAAAAATGATGATTGATCCTCACACAAGATGCTAGAATAAGTTTTTTCCAGGAGTATCAGCAGAGAACATTTTAAAATAGGACTAGAAAAGACAAAAAAGATATGAGTGAGCTTAAGGCATTTTCTGGGTCATAATACATTCATGTCCTTCATCTGTCTTAAAGTATTTTTTTTTCCCCCTATGCAGCTACAGATTGCTGCATTTTCAGTCTTCTTGCTTCTGTTAGCACCTGGAACTTGCTGCTGTCTTGCCCAGGGAGCCACAGAAGACTGACCTTCTCTGGAAGACAAAATTGTTTATTTTTCAACTCAGCCTTTACTAATCTAGTAGTTATCTGGAGGTAACTGTAGTGGCAATGTTTTTGTATGCCAGGCTATTGGTTTCTCTCTAATGAAGAGAGTTTAAAGTCTTTAGAATAACTGACTAAATCCACCAGGTAAGCAGAAAGGCATCTTCTGGCATCACCCAGCCCATCAGTTTTCAAATAATGACTGAATAGTCACAGCCGTTAGAACAAAAATTGAACATCAAAATTGCTGATCAAGGCTTATCATCATGGAACTACTGTCAGTATTGACAAAACTGAAGACCAAAACAGACACACAACAGCTTTGCAAGACAAGACGACAGTCATCTGGCAGCTAATCCATGAAGCCAGCAGGTAAATCCAACAGGCTAAATATTATCCATTTGTGGGTCAAAATGACACAGGATAAAACGTGAATTCTTACTGAACATAAAAGGTAAATTTTGATCCTTCAAAATGGATCATACAGAAATTCAGATCTTATTCAACAAATCAGCCCCTCTGTGTCATTAAAACACACACATTTGAAAGTCAAAAGCCAAATTTTTGCAAGTGTAATAAAGTTTCTCAACTCCAACCCAACAAGTGCAAGCTTCCCTGTAATAACCATTGCAATATTCCCTGGAAATAGTATTCCCCCTTATCAAAGGACTAGAGGACTCTTTTGCTGATCACTTGGCCAACAAGGAAGGATATTAAGGGCAAAACAATATCCAGATTGCTCCCCCTGGTCTTACATCATAAACACAAGATTCAAGATGACCAGTCACTACAGAAATTAATAGATTAAAACACTCACTCATGGCATATGATACAAAGAAGGAAATGAGCCGACTCAGAAACCACACCATAGGGGAAGGGAATCAGCCCAGCAATCAGTCCACCCATATAGTAATTTCCCAGAGAAAGCCTCATGATCTTTCCCCACCACCCTGGAAACCCTATTTGCTGCAAACAGTCAGAGAGCCCTTCCAATAACTGGAATTTCCACACAGTACACCTCCTATATAGACAGACCTCCCAACTCCATTACAAGCACAGTTAGTCCTTATAGAGGTGGCTTCTTGCCCCACCTCCAAGTTAATGTGGAGGGCAGGAGCACCTGGTGGTGATCTCCTCATCCGTTCCCACCCAATGCTGGCCAGAGCCTGGGTGAAAAACAATCAAGAGGCTCTTTCTTTGCCTGGTTGTGGGCATCATCTGTATGCCAACCCTCATTTGGGGGTGGCGGTTTCAACCCCAGCATATATATGCACTTCAAGGACACAATGGATTCTTCCATCTCCAATGTCTAGAGTTGCTTTTCTGCTAACTGTATAAAATTTGATATGTTTACGTACAGATCTTTGGCAGGCACAGCCACCTGAGTCAAAAGAGAATGATATATCCATGCCCAGCTTCTTTACCTGTTATTGTTATTCTTAAAAAAAATTACATATGCTGTAACTAAAAAACTAAAGAAAAATATATTTTGATATAACATGTTGCACAATATTTTATGGTATTGCATTCAGATTCACTGTTTTGCCCATATGGTAAAATTCTTTTTTTGGTGTGAGTCTTTCACACAGCAAAATGAAAGGAAAATATTTGTCAAAGTGGAAAACCTGATTTTAGAACCTAAGCGGTAGCAGAGTTGCTCCAGGACAGACTGAGGATCTGGTACTGACAAGTATACATGTTTATAAACTGAGACACTGATTTAAAATCAGATGATTTTAAAAGAGATACATATTGTGTTACTTTTCTTGTTGTGTGGGATTGAAACTTTTACATTTCATGTCATTATGCCTTTTCACAACCACGGGCTTTAGAAGCATCACACTTCTTCATGAAAATCAAACTTTTTATGTAATTTGGTTAAAACAAGTGGACCTTTAAGAAAAACATAATTTATCACAAAATGAGTGATAATGTCACAATTATGAAAAAATCTGAAACTACTTTAAAATAAAATCTAATAGTTTTAAACTCAGGCTGAAATTTTAGGTTCCTCTAACATAGTAAAGGGTACCTGAGCCTATAGCAATTTAGGAGTTTCTTTGTTGGCAAGATAAGGCTATACTATACTCCTGTGCTTTTAAAGTATATTGGATCAGGGCAATAAAGCATTATCCAAAAATATACAACAATTTATTACAGTTTACAGCAGATTCTGACTCACAAAATTTTGTATCTTTTTCTAACTTTTTCTCCAATAAAATAAAGCTAATTAAAGAGAGAATCTGGACATGAGGAATGAATTTTGAATTCTGCTTAAGATCACAGTTCTACCAGACTTTGCAAATGTCCAAGAATTCACTGCAAACACAGTACAACCTCCTTGTACACAAGATGAAATCATATTAACCAAAGAGATAAGAATGAGAGAATTGTGAAATAATTTCAGCTTTTGTAGGAAAGTGAGGTTTATTGCAGTGTGGAATAAGTCGTTAACTTTGTTTACAGATAATAAAAATTGTCCCTATCTCTGAAAGTTTAAAAATATATGATAAAATATTCAGCTTTGGAAGCAAAACCCTCATGCTCCATTGATTATAAAGGGATTTATATCCTAAACATGTCTACTTGATTAGCTGACTGAATAAAAATCTAAGTTAAATTCATTTTGCTGGAAGGATAGCAGTGACAATAATAGGAAAAGCCCTAATACTTTGGAGATTCAACCAAGAATTCCAGATGCACTTGACACATCATATCAAAAGACATCTAAATATTCCTGGTCAAGAGTCAAAACTAGACATTTTCTGATAACAGAATCTTACTTCCTAGAAAGATAAAGCCAGTTGCCTTTGCTTCCTAGTGATATTCAAATAATAAGAATAAAAAATTACCTGATCTCACACACCTTCATCAGACAATGCATCCTCTGAATTTCTACTTTCAGTGGAAGTTTTCCTGAATAAGAATTGCAATACAAACCAATAGACATGAAACACTTTCCCTGTCTATTTCTTGTTGCAAACAGTTGGATCTTGTACAATACTTAGATTATAACCCTTAAGATTATAACCCTTAAGAAAAACTGTCACTTTGTTACATTTATAAACTGCCTCCCTTAATATAATTCAGACCTTAAGATGTTACCACAATAGTTACATCATTTTTTAATATATTTTCTACTCCAATCTTGGAAAATGGAGAATTTTTTTTAAAAAAAACCCATATACCGAATTCATACTGATTTGAATTCAAAGTGGACTTTACATTTAGCTCATCATTAATCAATTTTTTGTTTTGCATAAAGGAAACACACAAACAAAAAGATAAGGGATAATCTGTAAAATATATCTGAGATTAATTTTTTTTCCCTAAAATGCCACTTCTTTACTTGGGAGTCAATATTACTAGGTAGAAAATAAACAAAAATAATTGATCATCTTAATATCTGAATTGCAATCTAGAGGTCAGGAAAAAAACTCAGAGGTATGCTTTGGATGAGCACAGTCTCTGCTTAATCTGTTATTTCCTGACCATATAAACCAAGCATAAATTATAAAACACCTTGCAGTATAGATGTTCTGGAATTATTTTGTATGCATAAGGGTCTGCCTTCCCAGACAAGCCAGGACTAGGCATGATTTTTTTTAAAGGATTTAAGCCTAATCACAAACTTTACTATTTGCGTTTCATAAAGTTTGCCACCCTCTTTCACTTTCTTTAGCATAAGTATACAGTATCATTGATAAAAGTAAATCATTTTCAAAATCCTTTCAAAAAATAGCACCCATCTCATAATCTCTCCCCTCATGAATCCAGTAGAGTAGAAAGAATGTACAGTACCCATGATGTCACTTAATATAAAACCATTATAACACATGTAGAAACTATGGCATGTAGGCATAGACCTGTACACAGCAGGACATACCATAGCCAGGTAATATTATTTAGTCCTTGGAAAATGTTTGTTTCAAGCACATGGAAACTGTTGGTGCACACAAAAGCATCACTGGTTTTAGTCACAGACAGATGTAATATCAAAACACTTTCAAAATCTCTGTCCCTCGAAGGAGTCATGTCATGAAGGCTGAGTCAGTAGCTCTTGGTTCAAGCATGGCTGATGATGTTATTATGTAGTAAAGAGCTCATATAGCTACACTGGAGAACTGTTAAAGCCTTTCTTGATGTCAGTGTGGTCTCTCTCAAGTAGCCAGAGTCCTTTTCCAGATGTGGTTTGCTCTCCAAGGCCCTTGTGCCGTAGTTCACACCTAAGAACCCAGTTTTGGAGGGTCACAGGCAGTTCAGTAACAGTCACTGAAGCCATGGGAGCCAGGACCCATGCCAAAGAATATTCTTAAATGTGTAATTTACCTGACTAGACATGATCAATTCACTCTAGGTCAGAAAGTAATCTTGTTTCTGTAATATTTCTAATGTTGTGCTGAACCCTAGCGGGTTTGGATGTTACGGACACAAGTCCAGCTCTTTGTAGATTATGCTCCCAGCCATGGGTAAATCATGCCTGTGTTGAAAGGTGACAGCCTCTTTGCAGAGAGTTAAAAGAGGTACCATGACAAGTGTCCCTCTTTCACAGTTTTTTTTCGAACCAGTTATTTCTGGCCTTTCTAAGGATTCAGGACAGCCCAAAGGTTCAATTCCGCAGCAGCACCAAAGCAACTCAAAGATTGGAACAGTTTGCAGCCATTAGCTTGTTGTGCATCTGGTTGCAGAAGTAGTGCAGTTCCTGTGGATCTGTTCCAGCCCCAAAGAGTCTAGCAGTTTCAAAGCCATGGATTCTGTATCAAGGTACTCAATCAAACCATTTATTTTTTTTTTTTAAGTAATAACAATAATTTAAAATTTGATTGACCTGAAAACTGCAGTACATTTTATGTATCTTCACACAGTAAGTCTGGCACTAGTACAGCGTGACTAAAACTTTGACATACATACCAACATTTTTAAAATAAGGGATGCAGGACAAACTAGTAATATCTGATGATTTTAGCAGTTTCATTTAAATCTTATATGTTTTCATGTCAAACACTAACAATCATTTTAGCCACAAATCTAGACTTGGCCATGGAGATTGAAGAAGGTTTCTGAGTTTGTTGTTATTCAAGGTTTCAATGGGATGACATCACTTCATGTCAGATGAGGATGTTGACTAACAGTTATAAAGGACATTATAAAACACAAAAGAGAAGAAAGCAAAATGATAGTCAAAGTTATATGAACTCATGCTACAATTCAGTTAATTAATGTAGCGAATGCTTTTCTTAATGATGAGGTAACTTGTGTATAGCCTGAATTTTGCCAATGAAGTCAGTATTACTCCTGGTATGTAATAAAGAAATTTGCTGATAGTGGTCGCATGAAAGGAGAAGCAGCAGGAAGGAAAAGAAATTGCATAATTTGTAGGGATTCAAAACATACATCAGGGTTTAATATCTGAAACTGCAGTGCAGATGCAGCATTTAAAATTTAAACAAATACTTCAGAGGCTTCTAGATATGTTATGGTCTGTAGTTATTTTCACCCACATTTCTACATACTCTCAAAGAGTAAAAAAAAAGTTATTAAAAAAATCAAACTTCACATAAACAGAACCCAACTGCTTCATCACTCATCTCCGCAGCAGTGGCATATTTCCCTTGAGGGTTTCAAAGCCATAGGAACAAGGTAACTCTACGAAGCAGTGTGTTTTATTGGTCAGCAATGTACAGTGTATACACATATACATCCCGAATTAGTCGCAGAGAAGCATGGCAGTGACCAGCCATGTCACTAGCTCTGTCACATGGAAGGAGAGAGATTCTCTTTTTCTGCCCTTTTCTGATGTAAAGTACAAACTGGCTGTGCTGTTCAACATGATAACCCTTATTTTTTTTTTTTTTTTCTAATTATTGCAACTGAGTATATGTGCATGTGTATGTGTAAATACCCCTAACATTCTGTGATTCTGTGATCTTCACCTGTCAGTATCAGTCAGAGAATCAGAAATTGTTATGACAGGAGTATTTAGTATGTTTCTAGTTGGGTTCAAGGCACTCAAATAAAAATTCTATCTTAACAACATTTATATTACAATATGTATCCTGACCCGAAGTATGACACTAATTTGTAGGTGTAGCCTCTGGTTTGGCTGCAACGCCTACAGTGGCCAGTTGGCATGGTGGCAACCTCAGGTAAAACCATTCACTGTGGCAGAAATAAGGAACCAAAGAGCTGTTCGTTAGACAGCTAGAACAGAATAATTAGTACACCTCAGTATTATGCTTTAAAACAAAATGTTTATGCTTATAGCACCATTTTCTTTAGTCAGTACAGTATCACTGCAGTGGTGGTCTACACATTTACTGAAATAAAATCTATTTCAGAGCAGCAAAACAGAAATTATATGAAGATGACATTATACAAGGATTCACTACTCATAAAATGAAGTTACTCTCCCTTGTGCTGCAGGAGCTGTTAAATTAAAGAACACAGTAGTTAGTATCTTTGATGTAGAAGAGAAGGCAAGAGAGAAGAGAGAGATAAGTGTTATCATCAGCTTGTCTAAGGGGGAAGCAGAAATAACAGATGCAGGAATAGACTGATTTTGACTTAACTATAACAGTTTTTTTCAGCCTTAATGAAATGATTTTCTAGCCCTAATGTGCAATGGAGCTAGCAGCAGAGGCTCTCTGCTTTGATACAGACCAGCAAGTGAGAACCGACATGCAAGTATGTTTAGGAAACCTGACATGACAGCTGGTTACCTAGTCTCTCTACTCCACAGATGTACCACTGCACTGGGGAAGAAAAGGCATCAGTCATACTCTTCAGCCAGAAGGCAGAGGAACATCATTTCAGGAAAAGTTTTCACAGCTTCTCTGAAAAAACAATGGAAGCCGTGCCAAGAAAAATTGGATGTTGGAAAAGCATGGAAGAGACTTTCTGTGAAGAAAGTTCATCTCTGAGGTTATTGATGATGCTTGCTGAGTCAGGAGTTGTGCTGGGGAGCGGGGGCTACCCTACCCCATGGACTGAGCAGGCCAGGTCATCCACAGTGCCCTTCAACTAGGGCAGGCCATCAGCGATGCTCAGTAATCTCATTATCATTTATCTCTTCTCCGGTTAAATAAACTCTCTGTAATCAGCAACACAGAAGACGTGTATCAGTAGCAGGAAGTCAGGTTGGGTGGGGGGGACGTTGGGTGGGGGGTGGTTAAAGCATATGGAGAAGCACAACAGGGCAGGTATAGGGCTGCCATCTGCCTCACATACAACAGCGAATCTCTGAGGTCTCCGTTCCCCAAAAACCCACTGCTGCAGGAACTTGTTGTGCACTCCACCTTAAGAAGGTCCAAGATTCCTATTACTCAGAAGTAGCAAAACGATAGAAGGTAGATTTGTTTCTGGTACCAGCACCTGCCAAAGGATGAATGAGCACTGCACGTGTCCTCGGGCCACCTTAAAAGGCTGCCACTGACAGTGGTAGGAATTACTGACCTACCTCCGGTATAAACTTGGCCTCCGTGGAAGGAAGGATGTGTAATGCATACTTTCTGATTGCTCTGTTGGTGATCTCAGTCCTGACCCAATGGGTCTAGTCTGAAATTAGTGGGCTTCTAATTGCTTTTTAATTTAAAGCAATTACAAAAGGGGGCATTACCAAACGTCATTTGTACTTCTGGGATCACACATGGCATTTAACTGGAAAAAGCACACGGGGCAATTTTTTTCATTAGAAATCTCATTCTACCCACAGCAAATGCTGGAGTACCTGAAATTCAGAACTTATATGGCAAGATGTATGGGCATTTTTATCAACAGTTGTTGATTTTCTTTAGAATATTGATGTGAAAAACAGATTGAACTATTTAGAAAGGATTGAAACGTATGATTCATGCTCTTAGCTTTGTGGCATTGTTCTTTACTGTTTTAGCCACTTAAGAAGAGACCATTGTTAAAGGTTAACTGAGCCAAAGAGGCATCTAGAAAGAAAATAAATTCCTGATGCCCCTTTATCTTCCTTCAAAATTTACAGCAGTGTGGAACATGACCTTGAGAAGCCATATTAATTGACACAACGATCACCATGATCTTGCAGTCATTGTAGACGGAGATAAGTTGTGTCCAGCAACAAGTTGTGAGTCAGTTCTCACTAGAGTAAGGTTTTTTTCTGTGATTGAAAAAAACACTTTGTCCCTGCCTAGACACACTGTGTAGTCACGGTCATCATTGCATTAGTTAATGTGACTTCTCAAGGGCACGTTTTAACTTGTCATGCTGTTCCAGTGAAGTCAAGCCCACTGAGAGGGACATTGAGAGGGTATTAGCAAAGTATGGGGCCAGCTCCATCAAAAAGGACAGATTCTCCTGCAGCAGTTCATAATAGAGAAGTGACATCTCTGCATTGCTACTTCAAGCCCACAGCTCTATCTGAAGTGACATCTTCATCTTGCAGCATGAAGCCTACAGCGTTACGTGGAGTGACATCTCCACAGAACTGACTGAAGGCCATGCTAATTGCAGCTTGATTTCGGGAAAAGAGTTTTGCAAAAACATGACTGGAAACCCTCTGAGGAGAGCAGGCACCAGCTAGAAGTGCTGAGACCCAAATACCAAAAAGTAGTTACTCCTGTTAGGAAAAAAAACGATGTGGCATATTTCCCCTGAGTTATAAGAACAGATCACCTTTGATAACAAGAATTCCTTGTTCTGTTTATCTGCAAGGAGAAAAGGTGCTTAATTTTTTTGTCTTGCTAATATGTCAAGAGAAAGTAAACACCTTCTCTGCACTTAAAACTATTCAGCTTTGCCTAAGCAAATGTAAAAATGTGGCTTTCTTCCCTGAAGTAAATCTTGACTCTTACCTGATTTCTACCAGTTTCAAGCTGTGCTTGGATGGCTATGCCTTTAAGCAAGTGATCCTAAGCTCTTGCTGGTCCTGGGAGCAAGAATTACAGATTTATGTCTACCCTTTACACCTGAGTAGTTAACTTTCTTTAAAGACCTCACCATGGCTGCCTCTCTTAATTCTGGCTCTCATGTCTAGTATCCCAGTATTCCTACTTCCCCAACAAAAGAGCCCAGCAGACTGAGAACAGCCAGAAGAAATCCAAAAAAGTGCTGAAACAGAGGTTAAGACTTGGGGGATGATTAAAAGATGTACAACAATAGGGAGGGGGCAGGTGATGGTTTGGGTGATAATGCAATGGCATGTTTCCCTTTGTTTGGCTTCTAACCTTCAGAGGAGAGAGAGCAAAGGGGAGATACTCCTTCTCAGTACTTGAGTGCTGTCACTTTATATTTTTGTAGATCATTATGGGAGGGCCAGGAATCTGGTTTTAAGCACTAGCCAGTATTCTCAGACGTCCAAATCTCAAGTGTCTAACTCAAGTTTTACCTTAGTCAATGACCCTTATACTGAAGTTAACATTCTTTTCTGGTTTAAGGCACTTCAGAAGTAAAGAATGTTTTAGACCTTGCCCCAGTCAGATCTTAGCTACTAATAATTTAGGTTTGGACACATTTTCAATCTTGAAGTGATGTGATTTTTATCTTACATTGGTTCAACTAGAACCTTTACTGACAGGTTGTGTTTCTGGGGCATGTACTTTTAATATAGGGAAAGGAAAGGTTTTCCCCTTTCAGAAATTCTCTTTCTAAGGCTGTTTTACAGACTCATATATACTTCCTTCTGCTATACTAGTGGAAACTTTCTCTCCAGCTGGGGATATTAAAAAATGTTATATTTACCAGGAACCTAAGTTTTGTTTTTCATATATGGGTCTGGTTCAAATTGGCAGTGACAGAAATGTTGCTTATTATGTAGTCCAGGGGAATTCAGACTTGCTGCATCAGTTGCACTCAGCACTGACCTGATGCAATTTAAGGGGCAAGGTGAATACTCATCAGTAGGAAAATGTCAGTATTCACCACAAAAAATCAGAATTACCTGTTCTTAAACAGTAAAGTCATCTGTTTCACATTCTATCCACCTTGGGCTGATTAGAGCAAATTAGATTCAGTGCTAATCAGCTCAAGACATGGACTGAAAATGGAGGAATCCGTTATTTGATTTTCTTGCAGTAATTCTCAGAAAATTTGTATGCCCAATGAAGAATGCAAAAGTATTTAACCTTGGTGGGACCCAGTCCTGCAATTTTTGGGGACTTATGCTGAGCGGTCTCACCAGATTAAATAGGACCCCTCACACAAATGAAAACTGCATAAAGGACATAGTTTGATGGTGATTTTTCAGTCTGTCAACAGCATCTTTTTAGCTACCTACTACCAGTCAAGACTGTAACGTATCTACTCTAATTTTGCAGAATTTAGAAATCAGCAGGTTTAGTTGCATCTTTGTTCCCATCAGGAACAAAGTAGCAAGACCAACACTGGTCAATTATCACTTTGTATTAGAATGAGATTCCATTTAGGCATGAAAGGTCAGGGGACAGTTAAGTCAGTCCTTTTTTAATTTAAATTTCATTAGTTTTGCACATTACATTTGTCATGGCTATACTAAAATAAGCCCTAATTCAGGTCATCTATGAAGAATGTTGAAATAAAAATCCAAGTAGATGAATTCTATTCTTTGCTTTGCTGTTCCGTTCCACATGAGCCTGGGCAAAACATCTCTTTCAGCTGCTAAATGACAAAAAAAACATATAATGTCCTTTCTGAGTTTTACTTCACTCACAGAAATTAAATGCATTCAGACTCTTATCTATATTCAATAATCCCTATATATAACCCCAAAATTTATTTATTAACAGTATTTTTTAATTTTTTATGTCATAATTTCAATAGATTTCCACGTCCCACTACCTCAGAACTCTATCCATTGACTTCCAAGATATTTACGTCTCTGCTTCATAGGTGACTGCTTTAAAAACAATACACATTTTGAAAAGTCATATTCCTACAATAAGTTTTTTGAAATGTTTGGGGGTTCTTTTTGCAAGTTTGCTGATCTTCCCTGTACATATAAGAATATTTATTCTAATTTTCAATAAAAAGGGACAGGAAAAAAAAATTATCTATGTAATTTTAGTTCTTTCCCCCCTAGTGTTTAAGAGCAAGAAACAAGCAGGGAAGTCCTTATAAAAATAGTGGAATCTAGATAGGAAAAATAATTTCATGCTTAAAGAGGCCTAGGATCTTTTTTATGGGAGAGTGGACTTTTTTTGTGCAAATGATCTATAAAATACAGGAAAAATCCCTTTATCTCTCTCTCACTGTATTGATAGCTGTAATCAATGCTTGTAGAATTTGCAATCTTCAAAACAGAGGTTAAATTAAAGAGGGAAAAAAGCATATTGCTCAGCTTTCCAGGGTTCCTGCCATAACATGAGAAACAGTGATATTTCAGGCTTTAGAAATCTGTGTTTTCAAAGTCTAAATAGGTTGAAAACAAATCAATACAACTTCAATCCAGTGCAAGCTACTTAATTTTTAGGAAAGGCCTAAAAATTAGGCCCACCCTACCTTTCCATGCTTTCTTCCCAAATCGGGTCTATCAAGGAGAGCCTGCTCATGACTTAAACCCTGTCATCCAATATGCCACAGAGGAATTGCAAGGATTTCCCACAGTCACCTGAATGTGTTAATAGGGCAGTAACTTGGACTCTGTGCTTCTTGCTTCTGGTCATGCCAAAATAAATGCAAGAAAATGCACTCAGTTCAGGCTTTAAATGCAAACTGCCAAAGCAGAGATAGAACAAGTTTACAGGTCAGAAGTGGAAATGCTGCATGGTCACGTCTTAGACCTTTTAGACTGTGTCCAGCACCACACTAGTGCAATTACTCTAGTTTAAAATTTAAAATTAATGGTGTCATTCTATTACCTTTGCTGCATCAGAGGTGTGGGGAGAAGTCTCCGTTACATTTAATTGCACAGTGTATGAATACAACATCTGTAGCTGATCTGTGCAATAGTGTCCCATCCATAATCTGGAAACAGTAGGAGTCGTTTTAGTTCAAGGTAAAGATGCTCTAGGTTTGTGCATTCAGGGATATCCTTCATTTCAGGTGAATTCAGGGCCATTCTGAGGGTCAGTGCCAGGAGACCAGACACTACGTAAATTCCCAAAATGGGAATGAAAAAAAGAATTAGTGGCACAATGACTTGTTACGGAATGAATTTCCCTCTAAACGGGAACTGCTTCATTAGCACATACCCTCTCCTTATCAGAAGAGTAAAACCAAATAAATCAAACCCTGGCTAGACTTAACCAATATTTTTTGTCATCCATAATGTCTCTTTTTCAAAAGAGTTACATGATTCAAGTTCATTTTAATAGCAAGCAATGAAGAAATTACAGTTGTTTCCATTCACACATGGCTCTAATGGGAAAAACTTGACAGTAACGGCCGTGGCAAGAAATTCTTAACTTTTTCAGGAAATGCACTGGTGTTCCTACATGGGTAATTACATCCCGGTTCTGAGACTTTCCAGAAAAAAAAAAAAAAAAAAAAATCTCTTCAGGTTGAAAAGATTTTTTTCAAAAGTAAGTGATTGTGATAGAAAGAGTAGATTACATCATTCATTTCCATAGCAACAAAACTTGCAAAATAACAAAGCAACTAAACTTCTAAAATAACAATGTTAGCAGAAGTTATTTGAAATAGCTTCCTTGTTAGTTAATATAAAATTCCGGTGAAAAAATTAGACAGATAAATAGAAAGATTTGCTCCTTCTATTGAGAGCTGATCCACTATTTGTCTTTCTTCTTGATTTTTTCCCCTTAATATTTTGAACTTACTTAGAACAAAAAAAAAATACCCCTTTGTCTCTTTGATAGCATAAAGCAATTCTTTCTTTGTCATTGGCTTTTCCTCGGCCTCTCATTCTACTTCCCCCACACTCTTCTGCTTTCCTGTTTTGCTGGTTTTAGCTATCTTTATAATTGTCTTTATCCAAATAATTTTTTAACACAGCCAACAAAAGAGCATATGTAACATTGGAAATAAAAACAAGGGCATAAAGCTGAATAAGAATCACAAAATACCAAAATGCTGATTGCTGAGGAAATCTCACTGACAACCTGTATCAGCAAGGACTCCTTAAGTTTTACTTTTCCTTTCAAATACTACCACATTCTTCTTTAACCATAGCTGGATTTAATTGTTGAGGCAGTCTGAAAGGTAAATACTTATCTATTGAAACCAGAGTCTTCTTGAATCTTCTGCTGTACAAAAGCCTCTGTTTACTGACAGTAAATAGAAATGTGCTCTGTAATTCCAGTAGATTTGACTGTGACTATTCTCAAAGTAAGTTGCTACTCAGTAGTAAAAAGGATAGTAGGTTCAAACCTGTTGGGAAGTGCTGCACTGAAATAACTTTTAGAAATGTTATGAACTTTGCTTTACAGCCAATGACTTTTTTTTTTTTTACAAGAAATGTGGAAAACATTAACTAAAATTGTGTTGGTCTGTACAATTTTATTCTGTTAAAGACAGGTTTTATGATACATTTAGCCTTTTAAATGACACTAATAGTCTCTGGAGACACATGGTCTTTCCTGCAGTTCAACAATTAAGTCTATTTCAATGTTATTTGGATAAGTTGAAACAATTCAGTTACTGTATGTCTGCTCAGTGGCATGTACTGTAAGACTAATGGAAACCACCTAGAGTTAACTAAATAATAAGGCTTTAGCCAGCTTTAGACATCTACCTAACTTTTGGAGGGAAGGTTAAAAACTGTGGGGGAGGAAGGGGTCATTTTATTGGCAGAGAAAGGAGTGGATTTTTCATCTCTCATTCCACACATATGCACCCCTCCTCCCATCCACAGCCACACACACACTTCAAAAAAAAAAAAAAAACAACTAAAATTTACACAGGTCATAAGTCTGAGCTGATAATGAGAATGATTAATCACAATTGTGTTTCTGTTTTGCTTTTCTCTTTCTGTTTTTGAAATGTGTTACTTGCTAAATTATGCTAGCAAAGTTTTTATAGGTGGATGCATAAATACACATATCATGCAGTCCCCTACACGTATACACACACTTATATATGTGGCATTTTCTGAATTGCTCACACTTTTGTGTAATAAGTGTATGTTTATATAAATTATCCTATGTTGCTATGGCTAGACTGCTTCCGCTACCAAACTAGCTCTTTTAGACCTAGCTTAAATGTCTCTACAGTGAGCTACTATGTAGACATACCTGTAATCAGATTTTTACCACATGATTAAAAAAAAAACAGTGAGGAAGTAATTAAGAGGGCTCCAGATTCAAGATCTTGGCTTTATTTCAAATCCCAAGCCTTGGACTAATTAGACATAAGAAGGATAAAAGGTACAGAGGGAGCTATATTAATCACCAGTTAAACTGGCTAATAGCTCTCCATCAACTGGTACTGGGAGAGGGAAGAATAAGCAGAAAGGTACCAGTATAAAGCTACTTCCTACAAACCTCAAGTTTCCCAAGATTTTTGGACAGACTCAAACTGAAATTATTCTATTAGGGCTGATCCAAAGTATGTCAGTTATTTCCTTGGAGTTGGTTAAATCTGTGTTAAAACTGTGAAGCTGTTGAAGTGTATCATGAATGTTGGTGTGACATAGGATGAACTATGGCCTGGCCTATACATGAACTACATGAGGAGATTCATCTGATCATGGTATACCAGTGGAGATGGTAGACATGAGGCAGTAATAGCAACTACAGCACGAAAACTACACACGTCATGTTACCACACAGGTCTAGAGAGCCCAAGAAAAGTTTTTAAAAATCACAGAAAACAGATGTGTTTTTCAAAATTGTATGTGTTGCCAAGAGATTGACTTTATACACAGACACATGCAAAAACAAAAATGTTGCTGAAGACTATTCCAATATTGCTCAAAATATGCAGTCAAAATATTCAACAGCTGTGGGTGCAAGGTGAGGCACTCTAATCTCTGAAAACAAATTTTGCCTAGGAAATACTTTCATCCATCAGGACCCAAGTTGGAGAGTTTTGGGGATGGAAATTTTGGCAAAGGAAAACTCCAGAGGATTCTTCAATGCTAATTTGTCAATGGATGGACTTAAAACTCATTTTCTGCCAAATGAAATCCCATCAAGGTGATTGAGTGGCTCTACTTACACTGATGCCCCCACATGAATTTCAGGCCCAGGGCCACAGTCCAGATCCACCAACACAGCTGCAAATGCACCAGGCTCCAGATGAGATGAGCTGCATACATCCAGAAAACCAGTAGATACTACCAAAGCAGCCAAGTAGTAACATACAGCTAAAAGTAATGATCAAACACTAAGTTCTGTAGGACTGGAAGGGCTTTGCTTTTTTGAAAAAATTTGCTGTGATGATGACCCTCCTGTGAACAGTTACAGTAAGAAGGTCTCCTCAGCAGACTCCTGACAAAGCATGCATCCAGGCAAAGCCATTAACCATATTGAACATTGAACTTTGGGGTAGTCAAGACCAAATCTGACCTAGAATTATTAGAATATACCGTTACAAACAATCTGTTCCTTTGAGTGGAAGGTGCCTTTTTACTGGAGTTAAAGAGTGGCAGGCTGTGAAGACTGGACTCATCCTTCTGAATTTATTTAAGAATTTTCAAGGGACAAGAGGAATACAAAATAAGGCCCATGGAAGAGTTTTACTTTGATCTAATATAAACAGACTACTATTCTGCAAGCTGCAAAGGTACATTTTAATTACCACAGTGAAAGCAGATGTAAAATCAATATGGTGTTTTATTTCTCTCATTGATATGTATAAATACTTACTTTACAGCAAGGTTAAGCTGAGTTTTCTGCCATTAAATGTAAGGATTGATGCAGGCCATTCAAACCCAGTTAGAGCAGCAGAGAACAGAGTAGCCCTTCATGTCACACCATCACCTGAAAATATCCACCTAATGCTTCAGAAACTATTTCTGGGCTATTCAGAAATTTCTGTCATCATCCAGCTGGGATTGAAGGCTGTAATGAACAAAACTTTATTACAAATAACTGGGTCAGCCGTTGCAGTATTTATACAACTGTGCTTGCTTGTCTTAATTTATGAAGTAGTACAATTACTATGGAATTTCTTGGGGATGTCTCATTTTAATGGAACCATTAATTCTATGCTCAGAGGATGTATAGAAATTGATGGTCAGCTTCTGTTCTTCATTTTAAGCAGAGATTCATCCAGTTCAGAGCCTCCCACTGAAACTCCCTTAAACTTCAAGGAAAATTCAAGCTGCTTTCACAAGTATCAAAGGCCTAGGTTTTACAGTTATTTATTCATTTATTTAGGAGCAAGAATCACAGTTTCCTATTGCCTTTGACTGACTTCAAGCAGGTTGTCTCTCCCATCATAATGTTCTAAACGGCCTGAAGTCCCTGCCAAAACCCCTGTTCAGGCCAAGAAAGCACTTTCTACTTCGCTCTGAATGGAAACAGACTTTGAGAAACTCCTCAGGAGGAAAGGCTGGCCCAGCCACAGCAGTGCCTAACTTCAGGTGTCACTGGACTCTGCCTCTGCTACAAATGCATGAGATACTAGACAGAACAGCAAGCCCAAAACTTCAGAAGACTTTAAACTTTTAAGCATGGCCTATCTAAGCAATGAAATCAAATGTGAAGTTTTGCATTTTAAATGTTCATAGGTTTTACACCTCAGTTTTTGTTTTTAGAAGTTGTTTCCTGGCCTGATAGTGGTGCTGAGAATGTGCCTTCAATGTTGAGAGGCAGACAAGTATGTTAGTAATAGGTACCATGCAAGTACTACTGATTCAAAACCAATTCCACATTATTCCCATAATTTTATGTCTTCATTTAGAAGTTAGTTTAATATCTCACTGTTTACAAGGCTTTGCAACTGCACCATTATGCACATAGTGCCCAGATGACAGTCCAATCTGCTCTACAAAAATCCTTATAATATTTCTTCTGCTTTTTAAGAAGCACTTCTGGTTTTTTAAAATTTCATTTTAGCTTGGTTTATGACCTGCTTTCACACATTCCTCATGTATTCCATTGTGAGGACTCCTGGAGAAATCTACAGGAAAGAGGTACTTGCAGTGTCTGTACAATGATGTGCAGAGGGACCCAAACTACAAAACATCTGGTTATACTGTACAGACAGGGGAACTATGGAGACAAGTTTGCCAGTAGCAGAATGTTAGTCTTGAATAAATTAGAAGGAAGAGATCATTCACAGGCTCTTTTCCAGCAAAATTATATGAATATCAGATTAACATGGGACAAGAGCCCAGTGAGAGTAAAGCCCTTATGATTCAAAATGCAGAAATATCAGAGGCAACATGTCACAGAAATAAGGAACAGCAAGGATAAGGATGTTATGTTTTGGGGTTTTTTTTTCTTTTTTTACTGCAGTCACAGAAGACAAAGTACCTTATCAAGGCATATGCTTTAAGGGGCCAATTTTGCATCTAATGAAGTCAATGGAAAGAAGCATTGAGTTCAATGATGCAACATAATGTCCCTAATGAAAAAAGTAGTCTCATGTTAGGACCCACTTTTAAAACCATTTAACTTGATGGAAATCTTTCTTTTGATTTCAACAGCATCAGATGAAAATATCAAGTGTTCAAAAAGAAAGCTCTCTTTACATGGAGTACATCCCATCTATTCAAAGTTTAGATTAAGTCATGAAGAGACCACCTCATGATCCTACAGATATGGTCAGACTGCCCATGTGTCTAAAACAATCATGGGCTCAGACAGTGGCAGGACAGTTGTACCTGAATATCTTCATGTTTATATCTTTCTGCCAATAAAATTCTTACTGACATTTATGGACCGTGCCATTTTGACTTACTGTATGCTTATGCTAAAATTCCAAAGAAAAGGCATATTTTTTTCTCTCCCTGTATACTCTACCTCAATAAGGAACAGTTCATTTTACTCAGACTTTGCTTTTTTAATATCACGGTAGCCCTGAGACCAGGCAGAGAAAATATCAGCCCAAAGGTTTAAGGCAGGAGAGGTTGGTGGTGGGTGGGAGGAAAGGATATGGAGGGAAGAAGAGTACAAAGGAAAACCACCATGGCTGGTCCTTTTCTAAGCAAGAGCAACTGCAGGGAACAATGACACTCCCCAGTCCAAATTCAGAAAGCACAGTTTGGAGAGTAAAAGGATCAGTACTTCTACCTTAAGGGTAAAGTTTACCTCAGGAGAAAAAAAAAAAATCCAACCAAAACAACCCCAGAAGTTCTGTTGGATTCAAGAGACAGGCAAAGCCCATTTTGTTCCTGAACTAGACAAACCTTTAAATCAAAAGAGCAAATTGATGTTGGCAGGCATGACTTCTCTTTAAAGCAATAGGAATAACAGCACATGAGAGAAAGGAAATAAACTCCTTTTATTTTGGCTACTGAAGAGATGAGATCCTCTCCCCAGTGCATGATGGGAAAGTCAGCAATACAGGGCTGCTAATGCTGAGCCTCCACACTGATGTGCTAGTGGTGCACAGGTCTCCAGCACCAATGAGGAAGATGATGGCATGGACACTTACTAAGGTAAACGTGTAACTTAGAGATGTATTTCAGTACTTCCATCAGAGGACTCAGATTATTTAATGACACATCTGAAACTTGGAGTGCTGGAGGTTGAAAAATTAGGTTTCCTCCATCACTAGAAAAGAGAAGAGCTGCAGAAGTTCTGTTGCAGAACATAACATAAAGAGAAACAGAAGCATTCCTTCCACATAACACCCCAAGCTGCTGACACTGAAATCAGAGCAGCAAACCCAAATTTTAATTGCAGGGTTCTGTTTCCTGCATTAATAAGTAACAGAGACATCCCACCAGCATTTAGGTCCTCCAGCAGAATAAGCAGGGCACCCACAGGTATGACTTAACCTGGTGTACCTCACTTACAACCTTGAGCACATAAATACATGTACAGTTAAGATTTTTGTATTTTTTCTTTTTAGATGAGAAGCGTGGGACAGATTCTCCCTTCTTCCATATATTTATACAAGAACACTGCACTAAGACGACCCATTTAACGTTAGGGCAGAGTATTCATCCTTTGATGCATATTTAATGTGCCATTTATACATCAGTGTTAGATCAGTATATAAACACACATATGCTCTTGGACAAAAGCAGCCATGCATCAAAACTCTGCATCCATACTTTAATGTATTTAATTAAGAGAGTAACCCATTATCACTAATTATGTTTTATATTTTCATAATACTGTTTTATGGTTATTACCTATTCCCTTCAGTTCTATCTATCTATAAACCCTATATGCTATGACACTGCTTAAAGAGCTGACTGTCTCACACAACACCAGAAATCACCCCCCAGGCTGATCTCAAAGCTTTGACACTGCCCGTTTTGTACTACCTGGGCTGCAAACTGACTTAACCTTCGCACACTTCTCCTTGCAGATAATCCAGTCAGGAATTCCATATACAATTTCACACTTTGTGAACTGCCCATATGCACATGCGTCCACTCCCCAGGAAGCTTTCCTCGCACTTTTAGGGTGTTCTGCACGAGAGCAAACACTACAGAGAGAGGAAAAGTGGCACAAAGATGCAACCAACATTTCAAGCATCTTATTAATTCCTGCTAAGAACACAAAACCAATGCATCAATACAGGCAGAATATCTCAAAAGAGATACATCATACAATCCATACAGTTAAGGACAAAAACATCAGAAAAAGGAAGTTCTGAAATGAAGCTAAACGTCAAAGAACATCGCTTTGAGATCTTGTTGGATCCTCTGAAAACCTTTCATTCAAAGAACAGTCACTGGGTCTTACTAAATGAAGCAAAGAGACTTCACCTCTGGAGGTGTGGTCATGCTAAGACTGGCACAGCTGCCTCCTCCTGAGGAGCAGCGAGCCCAGCTCCAACAGTGGGAGGAGTGCACCACTTGGTTGGCAATTTAGGTGCACGACAGCTTGTGGTTTCTCCATCAGAGAGCAGTAACAGGGTGCACCACAGCCAGTTGTAAGAGTCACCAGTGTGCCAGGATGTGATGGGAGAAGAGCCATGTTAGCCCAGCATTTATGGATGGTCTTTAAGCATACTTTATTTTATTTAATTCTAAATATGTTTATTGATTGGAAAGTCTGAGGCTAAGAACAGGTTGTCTTTTAGCTTATAATAGAACCTCCAATAAGAAGCAGTATCACTAAATAAGTACAATATTTTTTATAAAGAAGATAGAGCTTTTAGGCTAACACCTTATTAAACTATATTTACCAATGCTTTTAAGAAAGATTTTTCCCTCTCTGTGATTCTAATTCTTTTTCCTTTTAAATTGCATTTCGTCACATCTTGCTCCATATCCACTAACTGAGGGAAGCAGTATGCTTTCACAGTGAAAAAGGAAGGGACAGAGACTAATTTTGACCTAATTTTTCATGGGCTCATTCATTTTAAAGCCACTATGTTTTTGGAGACCCTCCTGATTTGCAGTGTTTTGCACCACACCTGCCCCCCATCCTCTGAGCCCTGGGAAACCCCTGTGGGGTGTATGTGGAGAAGGGTCCCCTTCAGGCACAGGAGTGATTTGTTCTTGGTGTTTGCATGCAGCAGTGTGGGAGGGAATCCCACCCCACACCAAGTTCACATGGAGCCCTGACATGAAACACAGTTCCCAGCTGGTTTTCCTGAGCTCTCCTGGGGCTGCGGTGCTAGTCACAGAGTCTACAAGCATGGCTTGGTGTCAGAGCAACAAGGCACAGGTTCCTTGGGCATGCTGCAAGAAGTGAAGCTCCCTCCACAGAGATCTGCCAGGTCTAACAGATCTCTGATACATGACACACAGCTTTAGCTGGGGTGGTCACTCTGCAAAACATATTGGTTTTCCCAGCCCATACCACTGCCTGCCTGCCTGCCTCTAACATCAGGCACAGAGGAAACAGGGTGGGATCTCAGCTGTCAGTTCAACAGTGCACAAACACCACAGCAGAAAAAAAAAAAAAAAAAAAGTAGGACAATAAACTTTTTTGGTTTTGGTTTTGTAGAATCCTACAAAAGCCTCCATTTCCTGATGAAAAATTGTCATCAGGAACAACCAGAAGGTTTTTTAAGAACTCCAACCGACCCACACAGACTTGAGCAACAATGGCAAAAATAATTTAGAAATATTAAAATAGATCAAATATACCTCAGCACTCAGAAATAATAATGGCAATTTTGGGGCCACAAATAAAGCAATGCATGTTAGCATATGTATGAAAGTAGGCAGGAAAAAATCCACGTGTAATTCAAATCATTCTGCTCTATGGCTGTAATGAGCACAGCGGTAAAGCCGACTCATTCCACGGCAGCTCAGTCTAACACATACTCAGCCTGACCCTCTCATCTTCTCACTGGTAAAATAAATATTATAGAAAAGAGATTCAAGGGAATAAAAAGGAAAAAAAAAAAAAAAAGGATAGACAAAGACATAAGAAAGAAAAGAAGAACTATTGAAAGCCTGCGCAGACAAGTATGAATCAATTATTCTAAAAAGCAGATGTAAAATGAAGCTGCTTAAACATATAAGGCACTTCTACATTGTATTCAAATAATGCTGAAATTATAGAGCTGTCATTCGCAGACCTGTCGAGGGTGCCTTTCTTACCACATTATGATTTAGCATTTCTCTTGGAAGGTTATAGCAATTTTGACATTAGAGTCATTGGACAAAAAAACCATAAAATGTACACAAAGGACCACCTCTCTATTTTGTGGTCTTAAAAACAGCTCTGAGAACTAATTTTGCCACTAAAAAAAAAGGAAAGTATTTGTAAAAGTGCAGAAACGCTAGTCTCGAAAGAGAGAGAGGACATATCTGTAGAACAAATGTAGCTGTGAAGATTTAAATAATTTGATGGCACATAACCTAATCTGACATGGCAGCAGGTTATTTTACAAATCGTGAAGGGCTCTGCCCACCAGTGTCATAATAAGAGCCTCTCTGAGAGGGAACTCAAAGGTATGTATTTTTCTGGAGGCAAACACCTAGGTGGTAGAACTGGAGATCGAGAGAGCGAAGCAAGTCCTGACACCTCACTTTCTAGGCTGCTCGGCTCTGGGTGAGGGGGCACGTACAGCATTTATAGCTGGGATCCCCGTGCAAACTGTGGGCAGATCAAACCTGACCCTAGCAATACAGAGGTGCATAAGGCATGGGTTTATAATTATTTAAGAGACAGTGCCAGGCACAAGTCAGCAGGGTCCTGTCCCACACATGGGTGGATGGGGAAGAACTGCAGATCTCCCCAGGGAGGGTGCAGCACCTTTCCCCTCTGCCCTGTGCCTGGTTACGGAGTGCAGCTCTGGGAGCTAGTCTATGGACAAAGGTGGCTTTGTCGGGGGCCCTGAGTTGCTCAGAGGAAATTGCTGATCCTCACAGGTCCAATTAGCAGTTGCATGCTCTCTAAGACAGACTATGGGACCAATCCTTTTTTTGTACATGTATATATTGAAACTTTTGTTGCACTCGGTATCATGTCTACAAGCTTTACTGTTGCTTTTCAGCGGGTGGAAGGTACACTGAGAGGAGAGAATGTTGAGCTGGCTCTGGACACGAACAGACACATGTATACACGCATGTCACCAAAGGCAGGAACTGCAAAACGCTGATGAACTAGAACCAACTGCAATATATTTAAGGGGGCATTTTCAATCACTTTCTCTGATTGTTATAATTTGATGAGATAATCCTAACCATTTAGCTCTAATAAACTCACAGATCATGAACAATGGCTGCGTTCAATCTATTGTCAGCAGCGGTAACATGAGGAGCAAGGGCTCACCGGCTCTTCTCACAGCGTTTGATTTTATTCGCTCAGTCTCTCATTCCACATCAGCTGCCATCTGGACAAAATTCAGAAACCATGACACCTGCTTGAAGAATAGATGCTGATCAGATGGAATGGGCTGGGACTTTATCTTGAGAGCAGAAATGTGAATTGTTGGTAACACAATCGCTTAAAAGGTTTGTAAATTATGTGCCTTCAGCTCAGCATATGGCTCATGTGAAATATGGACTTGTGAACTTTTCACAAAACTTGAGCTCAGATGATATAGTAGTGACTGTTTTATAAACACATGTGATAAATAAGTACCACTTTACATGTATACACACAAGAGAGAGTGTCAATAGCTTTCAGCACCCTTTTAAACAATGATATTGTTTTACGTTTGCTTAGCAGCACACAGGTATTTATTTCACCCCAAATATCTACTCAGACCTCATTGTAGTTCTGGAAAAGCCAGTCAAAGAAACCTGGGAGCTTCTGGCTGCACTGCTCTGGTGTGGAAACCAGCCCATTGCCATACTGCCTAGGCAGGGGGTACAGACCCAGGTCCTGCTTCAGCTGGGTGCAGCATGGTCCCTCAGCCCCCTCCCCAAATAGCAGAGCTGTGATTTCTGTGAGGATGGGCACGATCAGCACAAAAGGTCTACTCCTGACAGATTTGGCTGTGACTAGGGCAGCTCTGGAGTGAGCAGTGAAACCCATCTGAGCAACCCTGCCCTGTGCAGACCAGGGACTGGAGAAACTCCTGACATCTATTCACTAGTGAGCCTGCAGAAGCACAAATGTCAGTCTTCATGCACAAATATGGACACTGCAAGGGTTTCCAGCCTGTGTTTGTTGACCCTCAGGGAAATGTATCTGTGTAGGTTCCTCATATGTCATGAAGGGATTTCTGGGTACTGATAGCCAAGAACAGAATCTGAAGAAATGTGGCCTAGTATTACTCTCACTGACTAGAGCTAGTGCTGCTGAGACATTAATAAATTTCTTGTCATTTCTTTCCTAATTTTGAAAAAACAAATCAAATTGTTCAGGACTTTGGTGTGTGTGGGGGGGTGATTTAAAAAAATTAGTCCCCCACTCCAATGCCAAGTTACGGTGCTTTATAGCAGCCAGCTTTGAAGTGCTAAATGATCTTCTCTAGTCTCATCCTTCTGCCTGCCTACAAGAAATAGTGACAAATTACAGATTGGGTTGGGGGGGAAGACTGAAGAAAGAAATATTCCATTTTTAATTGCCTTTTCATTTTCTTTTTATAGCCATGCTTAAACTGTGAGTTATCAGAAGCTGTTCAAAGTCTTTTTCTTTTACCATTTTAAAATATATTCCTCCTAAAGCCAGATGAAAAATATGGTTAATGGGGTTTTGTGACTCCCACAAAGTCCCCTACAAATTAAGGGACTTTGAAAAAATGTCAGCTGCCCAGTTCCCAAGAAAGAAAAATTAAACAATAAAGGCTTATCGACTTGTTCCTGAGAAGATAAAGCACTTATGAATGAGACCCTCTCATACTCTCTGGTTTGTGATCAGAGTCTGCAATTTCCAAGATTCACAGAAAATATTCTGATTAGCAAAAATATTCTCTGATTCAACGACTTTTAAGATTTTGTAACTGAATCCCATCCTCCCTTCAACCTGTTTTCAAACAATGTGCTGTCTCGTTCAGTTGTGCTGCTATCACTACCAATTATAGCCCGTGCCATAAAAACATCACATTCATGCAGATCAGCTGATTGTGCCAAGTTCAAGAAAGGACAGCAGGATAGAGATGACAGCAGCTTCTGCTGGCTCTGCTCCAAAGTCCCTTCAGGCTTGTTGTTGTTTTTCTCTCCTGCAGACCCCCAGGATTTCACTTTCTCAGAAATATGCATGCCATCCTCGCTCTAAGAGGGCCTGACTCCCAGTCTACTGACACGATTGAGGGTATTTCTATTGCCTTCAACAGGTCATTTACAGAGCTCTTCGTCTTTCATGCCTTCCTCCTTTACACTATTTCTGATCTCTCTGCCATGTGTCTGCCTGAGTGAAAACCTTAAACAGCAAGCTGCAGTCCCCCATCACATACTCAATGCATATGCACCACACACAGGTAAACTGTAGGATTATGGCTGCTTTCCTTGCTGTGCATATGGCTTCTCCATGGTCTGAAAACCCTTAGAGAAAAGGAGGAAAAAGTCACATGTGGAACGCTTCCAATTTTAAATTTTCTGACTTGTGGAGTCCTGCCCTATGCCATCTAAAGAAGGGGAGATAACACAGAAGGAAAAGTACTTACATTACCTCTTTCTTGTCCAAACACACTAAACAAGGCATCTTTATAGAATCTTGGTTAGATTACTATTCAAAGCTCAGGTGGATTTCCTGACTTCATTTCTTTGGAAATTGAAAACTGTTTCACTTGGAAAATAATTATAACTGTAGCTAGCTAGCTATATTAATAAGAATTGAAAAATTTGTATAAAATATTTTACTTTAATGTTACTAGCAAGAAGAAACTGGCTCTTCTTAAACTGCACAAGAGAAAATGAGATTTTTAGATTATCTTTCTTGCTCCCTTTCCCTTTATCACTCCATTTTCCTGACATTAGAAATGTGAAGGCAATTTCATCAACAAGAAGACAGTGGTCAGCTGCATATGTTTCTCCATATGAGCAGCAGCAAAACTTGGCCTAAAATATCACTGCAGAATTCAAAATACAAACAAACAAAAAAAACCTACATCATAATTAAAGACAAATAAAGCATTTTTTGTTTACTTGTTTTAATCTTTAAAAAAAAAAAAAAACCACAAATAAACCTAATATCAAGACAGGTGAACCCAGCGTTCGACCACCCTTCAGGCTCCTAACCTGCCCAGTGTGGTATATTTTTAGCATTCAGCTGATTTGGCTAACTACGCAGGGACAGCACTAATTGCTGCAGGAGGCTGACTTGGAAGAAAATAGTCACATTCTTCCTTTACCGTGGTGCAGTCTGCCATGACTCTGCAGAGTGATAGAGAGAACTCGGAATAACAACCAAACTGAATGAGTCCTCCTATGCCAGGCAGGGATCACAGAAAATGATGGAGTGTCTCTGAATTAAAGACAAGAAGGAAGAACTATGCAAAGTCTGGGAAGCCAGCTCACACCGAAGGAATATTTGCTTTGATTTAATTGATGATAAGAGAAAACCCAGGAGAAGGGTAAGTTTGGATGACATTCAAGTGTGTGTCCTGTGTTAGGAGGAGGGTAGAGATACCATCTGCTTACATTACCCTTCATTGCTAGAACTACAATGGATAAGTACAACTACGAAAAGAGCCTTTGCTACAGAAGAAGATGCCATGGCCAACAAAGTCAAAGATTTGCTGTTTCATCAGCTGCTGGCCTCTCTGCTAAGGCATCTCCTCTGGAGCAGCTGGTGGAAGGCAGAACATCAGTGGGGAGCAGTAGGAGGAAACTATCTGCTCCCTTAGGAATTAATTTTCCCCATATTCATTCTCTCCCACATAAGAGAGAAATACTGAAGCAGTGCAGTTATGTTTCTCTTGCTCCAGCAAAAGTGACTCTGGATCCTTGGGTCTGTTATTTACACAGTGAAAGCAATGCATAGAAATTCTGAAAAATGAAGGGGTGTTTTTGCCAAAAGTGGTATAAACAAGCAAGGAGACCGAGAAGGAATTTTCTAGGCTCCAGGAAGAGAAAATCCGTTGTCTCTTTAAGCAGAACCAGATTTAAAAACCAGTCAGGCTTTCCTCCTCTCATAAACCACCTGATCACCACATCTCTTTTTCAGCCGTATGAGGTGCAGGAGCCATACAACCACTTTCCTGGTCAAATGGTAAGGAGGAGGCATTGTATATAAAATGCACAGACAAGCAGAATAGGTTTACATAATGTTAATATAGACAAATGACATGTACAACATATCTAGCTGCAATTTAATTAGATTAATTAGATCAATATAATTAGCAGTGCTATATTACACTATCAAGACTTAGCCTTGCAAAGAACACTGCTAAAAATGGTTTACAGTCTTAAAGCATTGTAACAGAGCATGCAGTATCCACACGATCACACATCAATATCACCACTAACACACTATTAATACTGGGAGTTTATAGGACACTCAGGAGACACATAAAACACTACCCTTGCAGAGGAAAATTTTGATAATGGAGCCTGTGAAATTATTTCAACTGTTGAAAAGAGCTTACTCAAACTTAATTCCAAGCTACAGCATAGTCCTGATTATATAGCAAGTTAATTTAACCCATTGAGGCAGGAGCAGACATAATGGAGAAAACAGACTGAGGTAGCATGGCTTACCAATGAGCAGTTTGTTGAGAGTTCTCCATAAGTTTTGTACACATAATAAATCACAAGAGGCTGTTTAACTATTGCATCATCTACTTGGACGTGGACTAGATGTCACACTTAGTGAAATCTCATAGAGTTGTTACTGGTTTTAATAGTGATCTTGCATTAAACAGGGCTGTGGGACTGTGCTTGGACATCTAAATCTCCATAGTAGTTAAAAAAGTTAATTTACATCTGCTAGTGTGCTCAGCACACTTGGGCTCATAACTTGTCAAAGAAAGTACGTATGTGTAACATCTCAAATCAAGTACTGTGACTTTCTGTAAGCTGGAACTCGTAGCCTTCACATGGAGAAAAGAAAAAAAGACAGCAATTACAGATCACTGAAAATACCAACAGCCACTAAAATTTCGCAACACAAAGTGATGAATTCACCAGAATTCATGTTTATGGATTTCTCCACACTTTTCAACCACAATTTTAATCCAATGTTTGCACCAAATTCTAGCAAGAAAAAAAAAAAAAAAGGTACATAAATTATTTAGACTAGTAGAGAGTTTTTTCTCTTTGCATTTAGACACATGTATGTATAGATCTGTTCATGGAATGGACGTAGTAACAGCCCTGGAGTCTCCTATCTATGTGCAAAATACACAGACACAGCAAACATGCCAGAATGTGTATTGCCATTCTGTAGCTTTTGCAGTCAGAGATGACTCAAACTAATTTCCATTTGACCATGGAGTACTGAGGAAATAAAATAAACTTATTTCATAAAGACGATCAGAAAGTTCAGTTGCTACCACCCGCATCTCCTGAGAAGACTAAAGAATCTCAGGACAAAATGGCCTTGTTTCAGTCTGGGTATCTTGACTGGCCACAAGAATTAGATACCTGATATCCATGGGCTTATTAAAAGACCAAGTGGAAAGTTTAGATGTGGCTCGGATTTTCCTAAGAGCATATACCAGTAAAATGTATATACGTCCCTGTAACTGTCAATGGAAGTCATCCCATTTTCCAGAGTTTTTGGGGTTCAACTGTTCATTATTATCTATAAATTACAGATTACGCCTGTGGTGCTCCAAGTCATCTGTCCTTTATCATACTTTTTACTGGAAGAAAAAGTTAAATGCAATGTGAGTAACCCCTCTGCCCATCTGTTAGGAATATACACTAATGCTTAATTAAAAGAAAAAAAAAAAAGCAGCAGGATTCTAGCTTTATATTTCTTCAGTATCATGTCAGATATGCACTGCCTGATTTTGACTTTGGTTAATTTTACATGCTTATTACCTACAATCTAGTCTTCACTAGATTTACACTACCAGATACATAGAATGAAACTCAGAGGACTGAAATTAAGAGTGTCTTGTGTCTAGAAATATTCACCTATGTTTTGAAAACCTATGTCACCTATATTCACTTATTTTTTTTTTTAATGTGATGTTGATTTTAATGTCTGGGGGAAAACTTTGCATGCCCAATTCAAGATATATTCAGAATAAAGTACTACTATTTTCACATATGAGTGTAATTAGTAAAAACCAGGTAAGTAGTCCAGCTGGTATTAAATTAAAAACTTGGGAGCAGAAGCCATTTGTGTCAGTTTTCTATTTTATCACTCTCTTTTTGAAATAGCTAATTTAGGAAACTCTGTCACACACTAGTGTTTTATGGTATGTATATTTTATGACAGCTAAATGACAAATTTGTCTGAAATGAAGCTATTCTTTGAAGAGTTAATTATAACCTGTGTAACCTATTAAAGAAAATCAATATATATTTGAAATGAGTCACTACTGAATCTTATTCCAAACAGAGCAAATCTATTCTAAAAATTAAAGTTCCATTTTTAACTCAGTTTTCACTAAAATAATCTGAGACTTAATTAGTAGAAAATTAATACTTTGTCAATATATCTGTGCAACAATCCTGTTCTAGTGCAATATTATGCAACTTGCTTGTGTGATGCTCAGCTGAAAATTTCACGTTTACTGTTGTTTGACAGCAAAACAATGGGCCAGACTGGTCTAATTGCTGAACACCTTGACATATGTGATATTTGGACTTTGAAAAGCATCACCAAATTTTGGGTTTCTGTTCCAATCTTTCAAGCTCTTTCCAGTAATTAGACAGAGATCTAAGAATTTACTCTGAGAATTGCTCAAGAAGTAAATAAAGAAATTTGCATTGCTTTTTTCTTATCATCTCTAGAAACAGGGTTTTCATCTCAGGTAGCTACTGGTAATTCCAGTGTATAGCTTCTGTAATTATAATTTCCTACTATGTATAACATACTACAGCAACAGTATCTCAGCTCCGCAGCTACAGCTATCCAAAGTATAATGAACTAAAATTTTAGTATAAAATAACTCTAAATGTTTTGAGGTTGACCCAGCTTTTTCTCAGTTATTACAAATCTTAAGAAACAGGCTTCAAATATTTCATTTGTATGAAGTGAGGAAAAGATTAAAATACTAAAGAAAAAAAATATAGTGCTAAGAAAGATCCTGAAATAGAGAAACCACACAAAAAGGTTTATAATATTCATTGGTTTTATATTTCCACAAAAAGTTTGAAGAAAAATAAGGATGTGCATAAAGCAATTAATTCTTCACTCAGGGAATTTTTTCAGTTATATGTGAATGCTAGTTTCACATATGATTATCTCTAGGTATCTAGCAGGATCCTGTCTCATCCAACCATACCTGTGTCAGGTGAGCTCTACAACTGTGTGTTCATTTTAAGAAAACAGGTTTTATTGTTGTAGCTGCAAAGAAGCCAGAGGTAATGTAACCAATCCATTGTTTGTAGGATCACAGGCAGATTATGGCCAGGCTTACAGGAGCAGATCTGTATGTCATCTGTATACCATGAATCCAAATTTATGGAGTCCCCAGTTCTCATTCCTTGAAGCAATTCTTATTTGCTGAAAAATAAGGCTAAAGGTTCAATTACAATTGCAAAAAGAAAAGAGGATAATGGCCAGCCTTGTCTAGCTCCCTGGTGTCATTTTAAAAAGGGCGAGTTTAAATTCCTAATATGTACAGACCTGGGCAGGATATTACACAATATTTTTAATCCAATTTTTATGAAGGTCTTTCTAAAGTTATGCGTGTGAAAATTTGAGAGTTTTTTTATTATTATTATTATTTTTTGTGGGGGGGTTGTTTGCTTTTTTTAAGAACAGTCAACAGGTATCTCCATTTTGATGAGTCTGAAGAGTTCCCCAATCAGTTGAATGGACAAAACTGTATTAGCAAACTTTCGTGGTGAATAAATGCAAATTTCATCCTCAGTGAAGCACAGTGAAAATAATCCAGACTGATCTATGTGGAAATCATTTGCAATGAGCAGAGAAGTGTCTGAGCAACCCTCCACTCCCCTTTATACATTTGTGTAAGGCTTGCTAGAGAGTTGAGTGCCTGTATGTGCACTTTGCAGGGAGGAATGTATCTCAGCACTGGTAAATAAATGTAGTCCGATGTCTAAGACCAATATCCAATGCTGAAGATAGACAGGAAAACATCAAGTTGTGTAATAATAGACTTCTTGATTCTAATGCTCAGTTAAACACTTCCAATAGCAGTTTGGTTCTGTATGCATGAATTCTCACTGAATGTTTACTGGCAGCTCATCTATGCACGTTACTTTCCCCACTGTTAGACTTTAACAGCATTTATTATTTTGTATTAAGTCTAAGGTTACACTTTGATCTGGTGAAAGTTTCAATAAAGTGCTTTTGTTTACAAACTTTATCTCCTGCTTAAAGCAACTTGGAAGATTAGAGTGTCTGACACTTCTCTTTGAAAGTGTTATTTATGACTTCTAGATCATATGTCAAAGTTTGAGCCTTTAGTTTTAATAATTGACGCAGTTTGGGATACTTCATCTTATTCTTTACACAGAATATGTGCCAGCAGTTTCTCATTTGTATTCTCACTGGTTTACTTTATATGAAAGCTTTTCTGCAGCCATGGCATGTTGCCGTTTGTTCGCTTTTTGTCAGCTAATTCAGCTGAGGTTTTTTTTACTACACATATTAGCATTCATTGATTTTTGTTGTTTTAAAATTATTATGCAAAACTTCTGTTGTTGTATGTCCCCTTTTTTTGAGGCCTGCACCATTTTTAATTGTGTTTTTTAATGATTCCCATCTTGGATTTTACAGCACATTATTACCATCACAGAATCAAGTTTCAAATTAATGTTTCGTTCTGAAGAAAAGCAATCCTTTTTTTCAAGAAATGTTTGATTTGTTCATGCAGTTTCTTGCTTGTGACAACTGTAAAATTAATTTTTTATTATTATTATTTGCTGCTTCTACAGTGGGAAAACTAGTATCTTACTTTAGTCTTAAAGTTTGTGCAACAGGGTTGAGACAGAAGATTTGCTTGGCCCTTGGTGTTGAAGAGTTTCTATGGAGAAGAACCTATGTCCATTCCATCTCCAAGACACATACTGTCAAGGTCTGTTATCTGCAGCATCCTCACCACAGTAGACACAGGACTATTATTCAACTATTGAAAATGCAAGACTGGTTTGGAAGAATAAAGTGTCAAAACAGAAGTCAAAAATGTACTTCCAACACTTGTGTGACATTTTCACTTTGTCTTCCTTTTTCTACAAGATGGATCACAGCATGTGTTGTTCCCACGTGCTGTTCATAATCGGCTCAAACCAAAGTGATCTGAAGTGCTGTAAACTGGAGATGGCTAATATGCAGATCATTGAAATAAGTTCATTACTCAAAGCAAATGAGCATACACTTCTTGCTAGCCCAAAAAGAAGACCTTCTTCAACGTTGCCACATGTGTACCTATTGCTGATGGCACTCCCAGCTGAAGACTGGGCCTGTGCATTGTGCTGACAGACAATGGGGGAAAAAAAATACTCAGCAAAAGGTGAGTTCTTTGAAATATTCCCTTTCCCTGCCAACCTCACCTTGTCTTATCCACAAAAAGCTGGATCCTGCTTCTTTTCAATCATGTATTTATTTCTCATAAGCACTGGGATATCTGGGCAATAATACTGACTACCTCAGTTGAAGCAGACAGGCAGCTGTCCATGCACGTTCTCAATGATAGGTCCCACAAAGATGCTGAAAAAGATAGAACATTGAAAACTACATATCCCACAAGAGAGGGCATTCTGTCTAACAGTAACTCTCAGAACCAGCTCAGAGCTGCACATCCAGCCTTGTCAGATCCTGCACTCGAGACTGGTGGCGTTGAACGCTGTTGATGATCAAGCAACAGTAACATACATGTCTTCCCTTGCTCAGTGGTCATAAGAAGATAACCCACAAGGACCACCAGAGCTGTCTCCATGCTCTACTTCAGACTGATACACGATTAAGAAGAGCACTGGATTTTTGCAGCTGGAGTTCTAGACACACCTTTTCCAGTATTTTTGCTTAGAAATAAGAGTTTAGATATCTTAAATATTCATGTTTCACAAACTTGTTGAGGTGGATAGATGGCAGAGAGGCCTAAGTATCCTAGTTTTCAATCATTTCTTACCTTAGCTTTAATATAAAAATCTATTACTTCAAACTTTAAAACTTCTGTTAGAATTCTAACTTTAAAATTTAAGGTTTCTGTCTTGCAAAAGATTTAATTTCTTTATGGATTGTTGGATTACAATACAAACTTCGTCTTAGACTTCTCCCTATTTTTATGATCCTTCCTTAAGCACGAGGTTCTTGGTCCTGTACAAGAAACAGAGAGAAACAAAAAAGGAAAAACTGTACTTGTCTGGTGGTGTCACATAGTGAATATTTTTCAGGAATACAGAAAAGAAATGGAAGTGGGACAGGACCTTTATTATGCATAATAATTATTGTGAATAGAGAGAAATCGTGATGGTTTTTTTTTCTGTAGTAGTGACACATACAGTAATAATTGCACGATATGATGAGAATTATCCAAAACTCTTGTACTAAATTTCAATATATCTCATTAACTGTCCATACAAATTATAACTATATACTGAGAATGGACAAGTAAATTTATAAACTTGAGATAAGCCATCCTGCCTACAGACTGTGAGAGAACTTACGAAGATCATGAACACTCTTAAGTTTGTTATAGTATGTTAACGTCCTAAACTCAAAGTTTAAATCAACAGAAGTTACCACAGAATCCCTAATCAAAGACAAAGAAATTATTAAGGACTGTAATTTATTTCTGCCATGCTAAGACACTACATATAGCTGATAGAGCTGCAGATGCAGTGGTATCCAAGGTACTGATGTGTTATTTACAAATATTAACAGGCAGCTGTGAGAGCACTAAGAGAATGGTAGATGTTCAGTCAGCTCAGGACAGGGTCTATACCCAACTTTTATTAACTTTAATATAACTGATTAAACCAGAGAGATCTTTCTAATAAATAGCTCTTGTTTGGGCAGGATATTAACAGAAGGAAAAATTATATTAAGGCTTAAGGTTAGGTTTTGATTGAAGATTTTAGGCTACTGAATCTATTTAGTAATTAGATGAGGACTAAAGGGAACATTTTATCTCAGAATGAGTATGAATTATTTGTTGGGACAAAGAGCCAAATTCCCGGGTGTCGTGCTTTCATCTACTTACAGCAAATGGAGGAAACTTGGCTTCTCAGCAGTGGTCAGTAATCAAATGTGGAAATTCAGTCAAGTTAGTATTTTCTCAATTACAAAGCTTTTTAATGTATTGTTTTAAAATAATTGAAAATAAGCATCAGTGGGAATAAAATTCTCATTTAAAAAATGTTTCTGCAGCAAGAATGTCTAAACAAAATACAGCAAATAGCTCCGCTCTTAACAGTCTCACTCTGTCTATTGTAAGTGCTAATGTAAATTGCACCAGAGTTCAGAGTTACAGCATTTTCTCTACTGTACTTTTCTGTTTTAATTCCGAGAGGAATTTCACATAGGAGGGGTGAAAAAAACCACCAGGGGGGACCAAGTTTGCACAAGATTAGGCTTTCTATACATTAATTTTTCTCTTTTAGTAGATATTCATAGAAAGATTTATAGAATTTGCCATGTAAAGAGAAGATTTCTTAATTCAAGGTATAATACTGCTTGATCATTTACAAATGTATACTTATACACACAAGGAAAATTCACAGTGCCTTGTTCAGGCAGTATTGTTATGTCTACTATTGCAGTGCAATGCAGAAGCATGGTGGGGACTGATACCATACACTGTCTCTAGAAATTACACAAAAGCAAACAACATCCCAGCTTTAAATGTCCAGAACATGTGCATGATGGCATAATCTGTAGAATGAGAGATGCCCTCCTCAGCTGACGGGTATCAATTCTTTCCTAAATCACCGTATTTCTCCATTAAATTTGTTTTCCAGGGTTCGTGTGATTTGGTATTTATTTTTTTCCTTTGAACACCACTTTAAAAGAACACAGAATCCATTCAAAATCTAAATCTGAATTTGTATTCAGAATTCAAAATGTATGAATTTGCATTTGTCTTATGTTAGAGCAAAATTCTGAAGGATCAAAAGGATTTAGAATTTGGCGGTGATCATAAACAAAGAATGCAATGAACTTGTCTTCCAGCCCTAGTATCTTGGGATCAGCCTCATATTCAAGAATCAGATCCTTCACACTGATACATTCACATTCTGTTGACAGGAGATATAAAGTCGCATTATCTGCATATTTGCTACTAAAAGTAGCAACTACTTTGCTAATAACCTAACCCTAATTTGCTACTAAAAGTACCTACTCTTGAGCTATGCAAGCACCGGTGCTATGGTAAAGTATCAAGTAGAGCTTTGCCTGTGATTCTTGAACAATTTTTGGGCAAGGAAGGCATCCAAGATCCTTTGTGGACAAACCTCAGGACAAATAGATAAGGATACTACGAAAAGGTTGCTTGTAATATTTCCATCTGAAATCTGGGAAACATCAAATGGTATTATGCAAACTAAGCCAAAATTTCAGAGACAATAATGAAAACAGGTTGAGATCTGCCATCTGATTTTTGTCTCAAGGACCTTGATTGACATCTGATATTTTGTCTCATAATTTGAACTGCAAGTTTCCAGACTGTAGCCGTGCTTAAAAATCAGGAATAAGCTGACTGCATTTAGGCATTTAAAATGGATACACCCAAGAAGAGGATGAGTTTTGTAAATTTAGCTGCTTAAGCAGAAAAAAAATTCCAACCATGACATTTGTGTAAGAGAATTTTAGACCAAAAAAAAGAAATGAGCAAATCAAGCGCAGCATGACTTCTGTCTGCATAGGATAAAAACTCTCCAGAAGTGTATGCAGAGGTTTCAGAATTTTTTTAAGTATTTTAAAAATCTATTTATTAAGAAAGTATGAAACATTTCCATGATACACACACCAAAATGGAATTTAAAAATGATTTTGCAAATGCCTCTCTTTTGGATAAGGGGCTACGTAACTATTACAAGCCTTCAACAAACATACAGCTAAATCAATCAAAGTTGTGATTAAAGAAAAACAAGCTGTAAGGGATGTAGACAGAAATGCTAATATCAGGTAACTGAGACAGAAAGTAGCATAATAGATTGATCAATTTAATGACTGACTAAAACTCAGTTCTAAAATAAGCTGCAGGACAAATCGGGCTAAAAATCCTTCCTGACTACACAGTTTCTTTATGATCAATTCCTTCATCTGCATTGCATAGTGTTACACAGACTGGTTGAGATTAAAATCTTAATGCTGTGTTTTTTGGATTTGTCTCAACTGGCAGCTTATTCAAGGTTATTAATCAGATCTGATTCATAATTCTCAAAATGTCATAAAGAAGGCTCACATTAAAAAAAAAAAATAAAATCATGTATGTCAGGCAAACATCTTTTGGGGATGACTCAGTGAGCTGTAGGTTGTGCCACATGTCTGTTGCAGTGTGTACGACTGTTTGAGTCGCTGATTCTAACCAGACATCTTTGAACCTGCTTTTCCCTGGAAATCCTACAGAATGTTTTTCCTTTCTTACCCTCCTCAGAAGACCAAGACGACACAAATGAACAGATGTCCCATAAATTACTGTGACCTTAACCATACCTTCCATGCACCACAGTAATGGAAAGCTGTAATTAAATCTGGATACCATTGTTTTAAAATTAGACATTGGTTACAAGCAACAACAACGAAAAAATAGAATCAGGAATCTGGGACAGATCACTTTTGTTTTGATCAAGCATGATTCAGTCACCAAAGGACTGCAGTGTTCTTCAGGACAAAAAGACCTTTCCTCATATTTCAGCTCCTGGACAAGATACTCTCTGAAGGGGATACAACAAATGTGGGGAAGAAAGAGTCAGTGTGGAGCTGCCATCCATGCTGAAGGCTTTTCCAGAATCCTTTGGGTTTGGTTACATATATTAAACCCAGTTGTCAGACTAAATAGGGAAGGTAGGCTTGTTATGTTGAGTCAGTTCATTTGAACCTGAGGACATTAAGAAAATGAGCTGTAAACTGTAGACCTTGACCTGCACAGCTGAAATATTTTACAAAGTAGAACATTATTTAAAGACCTTTTCTGAACTTAACAAACAACCCCCTGCCTTAAATCCTGAATAGAGCTCATTAAAGTGTGCTTCTCCAATCAACATTTATCAGGAAAATTAGTTGCCCTTTAGTGGCAATTCAAATCCTTAAAAATTTCTACTGAAGTTCAAAACATGCTGGTGTGGAAATGCTTCTATGCTGCCAAAATATATATACACACACATATATAGAATTCAGACATTGTCTGCTCTCATTCTCTTCTGTTGGTCCACTTTGCAGACAGCTTTCACCCCCAGAAAGTCGTTATGACCTTTCCTCTAGGACAATGCAAAGGCAATGCTTTGGAAATCATCACACAGTGCATGTCTTTGGCTTCAGTGCCTCGGTGAGAAACACTGAGTATCTGGGAAGCCTGTCCCTGAATGAGAATGGAAACAAAAAACAGTAGCCCCACAACCCTCATAAAGTCTTATTTCCAAATCAAAGTACTTTGTTCTTCAAAAACTATGTATAAACTGTTGTCTCCAAAGGAAATAATTTTTATACTCTCACCTTTTAAAAAACCTGAAAGAAAAAAATAGTCTTTATCAAAGCTAACAATATATGATTAAAATAATTTAACTATATAATTAGCAACATGCCTTACCTTTTTGTCTTTAAATAGTTACAGTTTTGTCTTCAATAAGGATGTTTAATGCAGGTATAGGTATTTATAGAAAAAGAGGTTCAAACAAGACTCATACAGAAAGGTTCATATAATACTTAAGGAAAAGTCCAAAAATCACAAAGGATATTTCAGACTTGTTTTATATGAAAAACTTACAGACAATTTTATATTGTTTAATTTTACAGAACAAATTAAACTTCATAAAACATAAAATCTATCTTTAAACCGTCTTATTATATGATGCCGTGAAAGGTAAGAAATAAATGTTTTATCACTGTCAGCTTGAATATGCAGTTCACACCTTTCTTGTTCCATTTTAAGAGTAGTCAAGAAGGAAAAGAAAAAAAAAAAAAAGAAAGAAAGAAAGGAAATTGACTAATTTAGTGTATACCAAAAAAAGGTTAAAAGGCATGTTTTGGGATCTTCTGGGTGAACATACTCTGAAGTGTTATTATATGATTCAAAACCATATTTTTAATGTTGTTTTTCATGCTAGAGCTCTTAAGTCCTCCAAGTCCCACTTATTTCAAACAGCTAGCACAATCTTTATTTTCTAAATAGATGTAAATCCTGAAAGTTTTTTGTTCCAATTACAAGCATTTGTCAATCCATTCCAATTTCACAATTCTACCTAGGCTGCTTAAAACATAAACTTTTATTCCTCCAACTTGGATAAATCTAACATACAGTACAGAAATATTTGGTTTGGGGTTTTTTCTTCGTTTTTTTCTTTGGTTGGTTGGTTGGTTTTGTTTGGTTGTTTTTTTTTAACTAGCACACTAAATCACCTTAATGAGAAATGCTGCATCTACCCAAGGTCTTGCATCTAAACCACGTCACCAGATTCAAGACTTTTTCGCCATTATTTCATGTTCTTTTTGTAAAAGAAGATCAGGATGGTTTTCCAACATGGAAATATAGACGTAGTAAAGAACACAACACAAGTCTGTATGAACTTGGAGTAAGGTTGTGCCATCCTGACATGGATTGTATTGTTTTTAGGAGACTCACTTGAAACTTGTATTCTTACAGTACTTTTTCCAGCTGAATAATGAAAAGCATACACATATATCACCACACCATTACAACAGCAAATTCTGTACATTCCCTGTAGTATACATTACTCTACTTTGTTATTATAGTCAATATTATTATCACTAACACAAATAATTATTTTAAGTGTACCTACTTTCCTGGGCCAGTCAAACACAAGCGGAGTATTGTCATTACAAGTGGCTGAAAATTCTTCTGATGGAATAATTTTTCAAAGGAAAATTCAAAAGCATCCAAAGATGCTTTGGAAACTTACACAGGGTTTTGCCAAAATTTTGTTTCAGAGAAAAACGAAGATAAAGGTGCCAGCAATGAAGAAAAATGTGCTGCTTGGAAATCTTCCAAATGAATAATTTCAGATTTTTTTTTTGCAAGCTTGTGTTTTTCAATATAGAAGTGGCAAAAGGAAAAATTGCAATAAAAGGATGTGATTTTTCCAAAGTGACATACTTTGATTGATCAGCAATATTTTGATGTGAGGGGGAGACAGGATCTGAAATTTTCCACGGCAGAGCAATTTAAAGCTTGCATATGTTACATTTTCTCTCCTTCATCTGTAACACTTCAGGTAGGCAGCAGAATGGCATCATTCAGGTTAAATGTGTGCCATTGAAAGTCCTCTTCTACAAGGGAATCTTCCTTAGTCTGCAAGCTTCACCATCAACATCTTCTGTAAAACAATCTGAGGTGGCCTTTATAGTGGTTCAATAAATGGCCAAACAGGTGCATGTGGAGTTTGGTCTACAAAAGTCTCAGTAGATGTTATTTCCCAGAGATCCAATTGCAGATCACACACATGATCTGCCACAGCCATGACATGTTCTAGGAAAGGTCCTGCACAGGTAAACCATCTCCACAAGGTACTGAAGACTTTCACTCAGTAGTACTTCCAATGGCACAGAGAGTTTCTCAAATTATTTTGGTATAGTTGCAAATTGGAAAAGCATTTTGGAAAGAGCATTCTGGGTACAAATTCAAAAGCTTCATTTTGTCCAGTGCATAAAAAGAAACTTGCAAGTCTACATCCAAATTACTAGGGGAAAAAAAATAACATTAGGAATAACTCCTGCACAGATTTTTGGCTAGCATCAGTACTTTTGTCTAAGGACATTTTCTGTCTCATGCTGGCTGCTTGCTGCTTCACAACACTTGACAAATTCTTGGTTACTAAAAGCAACTGTAAACATTTTCTGAATCGCTTCATTTAGCAGGGAGTTCTCAGGACCTCACCCTGGTATTCAGTGTGGTTCTATCTTCCCTCTTTAGCTTGTCTCTATTTTCATACATTTCCAACTCTGACAACTTTTTTTTTTTTTTTTTGTCTCCTTCCTCCCTGGGACCACAGGAGAGATTTAGCATCTGTAAGTTGGAATTTCCCCAGGCATGAGAATTTCTCCCAGCAGGGGATCTATTTTGGGAGGGCAAGGGCATACAGAAGCAGCACTTACAAATCTAGTGTTTAGGAAATAAAAGACGACAGTGGAGAAACTAGGAATTTTGTGCAGGTGCACAACTGTTGTGAATTCCCATCAAAGTACTAAAAAGGGATTACTCAAAGTAGCTATTATATAATTGATTTCCAGATCTACTATATCATATGTTTTGAATAATAACCATTCAAGTGAACAGAAAATACATGCATTTTAAAAAGAAGGAGAATAAAAAAAGGCGGCATTTAGGTAGGAAACCGAGCAAAAATCACAGAGTGAGAATCCAGTTGAAGCAGAAAGCTAAATTGACAGACCCGCTCCAAACAGTAGCCTTCAGAAAGGCACGATACCAGCACCTTGTCTGGAATATTTTGCTGGATAAATTCTATTAAAAATGAGATACTGTACTGTAAATGTAAGAGCACATGTTCCATCGTTGTGTCAGAACGCAGGGCTTCTGGTTCATTCCCCAAAGTACAATATCCCAGATATTATACCAAGGCAGTAGAGTACAGGTTTCCATCACACAGAAATGCTACCTTTTAAACCAAAGCACGTAAATGAAATATTTTACACTGCAAAACTAAACTTAGGACTAGTGTAACATAAGCCTGATTCACTACTGTCTGCAGTACTACTAGAGGTAGAAATCTTGCAGTAATGAAAAATACCATGCCTGATTTTACAAAGCATCTAGACAAGGCACATACAAAACATATGCAAGATTTAAATTTCTCTGCAGTGGAATTAAATAGTAATGACATACTTCTAGCAAGACTAGCAAAGCAACACCCAAGTCAAAACACAAATAAAATCTGAAAGCTCAAGTTGCATTAAATGTTTGCTTATGTGTAGCTCCAATTTTTCTTTCATTGTATGCTCGAAGTCCACTTTCCAAGAGCTCAACCCTAGAATAATTGTCTATAAAATATTTGTTTTGCATGCATTTAGGAATTAAGATAAACAACCTGTTTTCTCTAGTATCTTTTAGTTGGTAGTCATGGTAATATTCAAAACATTTTTTTTTTTTGTAGGTTTCCTAAGTTTTTGGTTTTGGCAATAGCAAAATAACAAAAGTATATTGGAGGACGTTCATTCCTGAGCAGCACAAGCAGACCTAATTCAGTTACACATGCAATGTATTTTGCAGGGAGTGCCATGGGAATCTTTAAAGATGCGCCTAGGATCTCTTAGTCATTGCTAGGACATCCCTGGTTAATGTTTCCTTCCTCTGAAATCAAAGACAAAGGTTAAGGGGAAAGGGAAACCTCTTGGAGTTCTCTTTTTAATGTGATAGAGTCTGTCCTCTCACAAAAAAAAAAAAAACAAAAAAAAAAACCCCACAACTTAGCCTTGAAGAATGATTGGTTTATTTACAGCAAGGGGACAAGTAGGTTCTTGAAATTTTGGAGTGGTTTGCCATTGAAAGAAAAAAAAGGGAGAACTGCCCACCATAAGTGA
>NW_008594466.1:0-7229 GCF_000691845.1 Merops nubicus | reverse complement strand
CAGGGGTGCGGCACAGAGCCCCCCGGCCTGCTCGCCTTCCAGCGGGGCTCCCTCAGAGCTGGGAGGGCAGTCAAACCTTCACCCTCCCTCTCCTGCCCCCTACCCACAGCCCTCCCTCTCTACGAAGCTAAATATGAGGCGGGAGATAAAGCGAGGAAGGCGAGGAACCCTTCATGGCACCCTGGAACTTGGCCCCTGCTCACTTATGCATAGGAAAGTGAATTTTCTTGAGTAGCTGCTGCTGTCCAGAGCCTAGAGGGTCTGCAGAGTCTTTCACAATAGCCTGAATGCCATTCATAGAACCACCGTGGTTGGAAAAGATCACGGAGTCCAACCATCAACCCTACTCTACCAAATCCACTTCTAAGCCATATCCCCAAGCACCACATCTACATGGCTTTTAAACATCTCCAGGGATGATTACTCCACCACCTCTCTGGGCAGCATGTTCCAATACCTGACAACCCTTTTGGTGATAAAGTTCTTCCTAATGTCCAGTCTGAACCTCTCCTGGAGGTTTGAGGCCATTCCCTCTTGTTCTATCACTAGTTACTTGTGAGAAGAGACCAGCGCCTAGGTCTCTACCCTATCCTGAAAGGATGTTGTAGAGAGCAATAAGGTCTTCTTTGGATGCACTCCAGCATTTTGATGTCTTTCTTCTATTGAGGAGCCCAAACCTGAACACAGTACTTGAGGTGTGGCCTCACCAATGCTGAATACAGAGGGACAATCACCTGCCTGGTCCTGCTTGCCACACTGTTCCTAATACAAGCCAGGATGCTGTTGGCCTTCTTGGCCACCTGGGCACACTGCTGGCTCATATTCAGACACTTGTTGATCAGTACCCTCAGATCCCTTTCCTCCAGGCAGCTTCCCAGCCACTCTTCCCCAAGCCTGTAGCATTGCCTGGGGTTGTTGTGGCCCAAGTGCAGGACCTGGCACTTGGTCTTGTTGAAGCTCATACAATTAACCACGGCCCATGGATCCAATCTGCCCAAGTCTCTGTAGAGCCTCCCTACCCTCACATGGGCTCTGTACACAACGTGTGCAACACACTTTGAGATTCTTATTGTGGATTTATAGGTTGCAGATGCAAGGATATGGTGGGATGAGCAAGGAAGCAAGTGCAGCCCACTCCTTGCTACCCAAAACTACAGTATTTTTTCCATGTGCTTTGTCACTCTTGGCTTCCAGTGGTATAAATGATGGATTTTCTCTTTGGGAAGCGAAGGTGGTGATCCAAACTGCTCCCTCAGCTTTTCCCACATGTGGGAAAACATCCAGCACTTTGCTGCCCTTAGGGCCAGCTATGGTGAGAGAGATGCTGAAAGAGTTGTCCCTGTTTTGGTCTCTGCCACAGGAGGATGGTTCCTTGCTGGAGGTGGTGGGCTGCCCTGGGTTAGCTCTTGGCAGCACCTGGCCTTTGGGATTTGGATGCTCACTTAGAACTGTCCTGCAGGCCCCCACTCCTGAAAGTGCAGATTCACCACGGGGAAAGATCAAGCCCTTGCAGGTTCCTGCTTTGAACACTGTATGGAGAGGAGACACTTTAAATATTCACTCACATCTGAAAATGTTGGATACTTGAATGGTGTTTCTATTAATACAGAGCTAAGGCACGTGTTGGAAGCAACCTTTGTGAACTGGTGTTGCAGCTGTCTCTGCTGGCTCCTGTGATAAGGGAAGACATCATTAAACACTTTCTAGAAGCAATGAACTAATATTTTTAAGTAAATTCTCTACACTTAATGAATATATACATTTTGCAGTGGTTCTGGTATTTCTGATTTGATTTGTGAACCCAATGACATCTTTTTAATAATATTTCTCCTTTTCTCATCACCTTCCATTGAGTAAAATGGATTTCCATACGACGCTCATCTTTAAAGTTCAGATCAGTTTAGTCTTTCAATATTTCTTATTTTTCTGTTTCTTTCCTTCATTTGATTGAAAGCGCCTGAACAACTGCTTTCCATTAGGTTATTGCTGGCAAAATTAGCATTGCTGTGCCATCTAGAAACAGGATTTCAAAATGAGCCTCAAGCAACGTAGTTAACATCTACAGAGGCACAAATTTCGTATCCGTGCATCATGTTTGAAGAAACCTCTGCAAGGAGCCATATGGTTTTGCAAAGAATCACTTGACGAACGGGTGCTGAGTTGTGTAACTCATTCATAGTAGTCCCTTGGGCAAATCCCAGCAAGAGCTAAGTTGTTTATTTTTTTTTATTTTATTTTTTAAATCAAAGACAATTGCCTAAAATCATGTTTACTCAAGTTGCTGAGTTTCTTTCCGCTTCTCCCTTTTAATGAACATGGTAAATAGCCACCATTCCAATGTTTCCATACTCCCTTTAACTGAACCAATCTGACAGAAGGCTGAAGGGAGCCAGAACACTGAAGGATTAATTTAGCTGCAGAAGTCACAGCCACTCTGCAGCTGCACTGATTTTCCCCTGACACGACTGTTCTGGGCTGTTCCTCAGAGGGGAATCCAGGACACCGTGGAGTGCAGAGGCAGGGCTGAACACCACCTGCTACCCCTCCAGAGCCTCCAGGTTGAACCTTACTATCAGTTTACACCTGGTTTCAGCCAAGCCTGAGTGTGCTGCTCCATGTCACGGGGATTGTGACAGGCTGGTGATTCAAGAAGTTGCATTTCTTACCTCTGTGCTGAGAGGACAGCAAGAGCAATGCAGTTACACCTTGAGAGTTCTCCAAAGTGAGTAAGTGATACCTTCAGGAGCAGAGACTCTCCAGAAACACTGTCCTGCCCACCACCTCTCCAGCAGACCCAACACTATCATCATCAGCAAGAGGTATTTCCAATGGGAGTGTTCTCCTACAAGATATCTCCAGCCATGACTGATTGATCCAGCCAGAGAGCAACTCTTGTTGGTCTGGTATCTTTGGCCAAATACATAGGCAAAGAAAGACCCAGAATTTTATCCATGGACCCCAGTTATTTGGGTCTGAGGCTTCTTACATTAAAGAAGAGCCTTTCGTTCATCACAAATTTAAAAGGTTGAACTCATGGCTCCAGGAAGGATTATGTCAGACTTCTGTGTAATACTAAATTTTCTGGTGTAGTCCTTTTATAAAAGAAACATCTAGGTAGGAGATAGTTCCACCATTTTACTAGATGGTTCTTTGCCTGGGATTGTTTTCCAGTTTTGCAATAAAAGAGCATGTCAAGCAGAAAGAAACCCCGCTGAACTTTTGAGATAGCTGTATTCAGCTTAATGATGATAGGTAATTAAAAAGGAGGGTTTCTTTCCCTGACAAAATGGAACTTGGGCAAAAATACTTCCTACAAATAATTTGGAGTTTAAATAACTTGGGTTTCAGGCCTGAAAGTGCAGAAATATGATAAACACTGATATTAAATTGTCACAGAGTTTGTGCTTTTTGGGTTGCAAAGAAAATCCTGACCTTCTATGTGAGATGAACAGATGCTTAACCACTGGTTTGATTCAAGCAAACGGATGATAGTTATTTGAAAGCTTTGAACTGTCTCATAAGGGGTGAGGACTATATTTAAACAGATGTTCTCAAAGGAGAAATAGTCTATTCATTAAACTATCAATAATGCAAGGCTAAAGACACTTGGTGACCTCCTCTAATTATGTGGAATATTGAGTGTGACAACACTTCAGCCTACTGTAATGTTTTATAATTCTTTCATAGGAGGAGATGAATGAACCTGCTCTGTATGGTCTAGATCACTAATTAAATAACCATTTATAAGTTGGATGGAACAGGAACAGCTATAGGAGAACCACTGCAAATCAAGGAGCACCTTTCTACATGTAGCTTATATTCATGTCAGAATAATTCTAAAAAATGATCCTACAGTGTTTCCTGAAACTGCATGCCAACATTGACACACTTGACTAGCATCAATTCTGTAAATCTTAATTTATCCAATTGAGAGTAAATCTCCAGTAATCAATAACACCTATGCAGACTCTAACTAGAAACTAATGAGCATTTTTCCACTTTAGACAGTATGTATCCACATCACAAGTTAATATATTTACATGAATGCATTCAAAGAAGATGAAGGCACATCCCACTGCAATGCAAGCAAGTGTTTTTGGGGCTCTGGGGGACAGCAGACTTTAAGACAGGACTCAGATCAGGTGGTTCAAAAGGAGCAGCTTGAAGCTTGTTCACACGTAGAAAAGGAGAGTGCAGAGGAAGAGAAACCCAAAGAGGAAATCCAGCCCAAACTCTGTTTGAAGACCCTGTGATGATGAATCATATGGTGACAGAAAAGCCACTTTCACATGTATGTAAACAGAACTGCTTCCAAGCACACAATGTTAGCAGAATTTTCTTAAACAACTTAAAAGAAACTGATTTGGTGTCACATTGATGTCACTGATGGTACGTTTTTGAAGCTCCTTCTGCCTGACATCTGTCCTGTCCTGTCCTTGTAAAGCCACAGCCTGTAATAGCACTGGAGTTGTTCGAGCTGGTTTCTCCAAATGAGAGACTGCAGAGAGCTGTGGCTTCAGATACCTGGAGGAATTGCTTTTTTATTCTTTCCAAAGGATGTGGAAAAGGAAAGAACTGCTCTGAAGCTGCTGAATGCTGGAGTGCTGCCTCCAGTTAAAACAGGAGCGATGAGGTCCATTCCTGATGTGAAACTGTGTCATCGCCGTGGGACGTGGCAGGCAGTGGATCCACGTGTGTCACACAGCATGTGCCTGTGGGATTATGGCCTAGCTGACAGAGTGAGGCAGAAAACAAGCTAATTTAGTGCTCTTTGTGGGAAAGGTTGAGATGTTTACAACTATGAGACTCCTGTGCTATCTCTGCAGGTGGAGATCCACTGAGCTGGCCTGCCAAACGGCTGATGGAGGCAGTCTTATGAGGGTAATATGGTCCTGTTTCCACTAAACCAACAGAGCAAACAACTCCTACGTAAATCTTGAAGGGCAGAGTGTCTGAGCAAAGACCTTTGCCTAATTAACACCAAGATTAATATTAAAATTCATGCCCCTAATGAGCCTAAAGGAGTACATGCTAGTCACATAGGACTATGTTACTCAGCTCTCCACCCAAATCATGCTAAATGTCACCTGGAAGGCAGGGACAGATGGAACTGGGATATAAAAATCATACAGGGAATACCTCTGTCAGGGGGAGAAGGCTGAAAAGTCCAGCAGAGATGGTCAACAGGCTGCATTCCTCTTCCTCCACCCAAGACAGGGCCACCTCCTTGGCAAGAATTGCACATCCGTGCCCAGGATACCTTTCCTACTGTTACATCCATGAGTGTCAGTGTACAGACTCATGTCTCCAGCTGTGTTGGATGTATCCAGGAATTACCAGCTCAAGCTCCACTATCCTTTTGCAGTTAGTGCATTTACTAACGGCAATTCCAAATCTATTGTATCCATCACTTTAATAAATCCAGTAGCTTTAACTTTTCCATTGTCTCAGCCCAAGTCCTTATCTGGGGCTCTGAGGCAGACACAAACATCTTGGTGCAAGCCCCTGGGCCGGGGCTCTGAGCCACATGTATCAAAACAAGCTTTTGTGGGGAATTTCTTTACTGTTAGGATACAAGAACACTTTGTCTTTATGAAGAGATTATTTATTGAAGAGATTTTGCAGGCGGAAGCAAAATCCTGCCTTGAGGAGATTATGAGGTAGTTTGGATAAAAATAAAATGTGAAGACCACAGTTTGAGAGCTAAGGAAATATTGAAGTATAATTAGAAGGAAGAGGGAAGTGTCTTGAAAAGAAGAAGGTAGCAAGTTTTCTGAGCTCTCTGGAGCCATTGATTTATGCTTTTAAGGAGGTATTCTGCACTTCTGTGGCTCAGTGTATAACTGGGAGCAAAATGGGAAAATATTTATTGATGTTTTATATATTAGGACCCCTTTGCATGCCCTCGGCTTCCACAGCAAGCACATCAAGACATTTTCACTGACCAACACACAGCTACTCTTTTATGTTGCACACCAAGACTCTCAAAACGTTTCACAGACTTGCAGGCAATGGAACCTCAATGCAACGTGGAACAAGACTTGTAGATACAGCCAACACAGATGAAGAATAAGCTGATTCAAAGAAGACCATGCAATGTCCTCCTAAAAAAGCTGAGTGCAGAATTTGGGGTGCTGACTCTGTCCCCTGAGCTGCAGCACCTCCAGCAACGTGTCCCTGGCACAGTGTGAGCTCGGTGGTGTTACTCACGCAGCCACCCCGTAGTCTGTGTTCCAGCTTGTTCCATGCAAGCGTTGAAAGACCTCTTAAATTAATCATTGCTACTATTCCTTTTTTGCACAAGTTGTAATGGTAAAATGATGTCAAATACTGGAAAAGCAGTGGCAGCGATACACCACAGTAAACCATACAAAGGGTTTTCTAGACTTCCTATTAAGAGCAGCATAAAGGTCAACCTCCAAGAGGAACAACAGATGAAGGCCCAACCTTTTTGTTCCTCTAATAATTTCCTTCATAAAAAAAAATGAGTCAGTTATTGATACATCAGGAAAACGTAGCCAGGGTGAGACTTTTTTTCTGGCAGAATCCGTGTGAGCCTGTGATCTGAGGATATGTAGGAGTCTGATCTGGAGCACAGGCTTGCAGAGCTCCGCATGGCCAGTTCTCCTCCAGGTCATGTATCTTGAATTCTAGGAAACGTTTTTGGTTGGTTGGTTGGTTGGTTTTTGTTTTGGTTTGGTTTTTTTTTTAAATCTAAACACAGAACTGTCACTCAACAATTTCAAATGGACAAGATCTGTTCACAGGGATGGCAGAGGAGCCTGAGCTGGGTGGCTGGGGCAGCCTCCTGGCACCACCGAGAATGTTCTGTTGCATTTGCCACCGCATTCCTAGGTGGCCACAAAAGCAGAGGGGCCACCGAGAGCCAAGGCTGCCTGACTGGTTAGGAAAAACAAAATGGTTTTGGAGCCCCTGCAGGGATGGTGACTCCACCGCCTCCCTGGGCAGCCTGGGCCAGTGCCTCACCACTCTGTCAGGAAAGAAATATTTCCAAATATCCAATCCAAACTTCCGCTGGCACAACTTCAGCCCATTTCCTCTCATCCTATCGCTGGTTCCTTGGTAGAAGAGACCAGCCCCACCTCACTCCAGCCTCCTTCCAGGTGCTTCCCCGCCGGGGCGCGGAGCTGGTCGTAGGCGGCCCCGCTGTGGGACATCCCCGCGGGGTTCCGGGCGCGGGCGGGAGGAGCCGTGGAGCCGGGAAGGGC
>NW_008594465.1:0-1832 GCF_000691845.1 Merops nubicus | reverse complement strand
CCTCAGAGAAGCATTCCAGCCATCAGCATCGTACCGCTCCACGTCGTAACGCTCTGTTGAATCACCTCGCCCTCCGATCTGGAGTTCAGATCACGTTGGGGGGGTCACCAATTGTTGTGGGGAGCATCCCGGAATCAGAGACAGACTTCATAGAAGGTTCATCAATGTTCTGCTTTATTGCAAACAAGCTCCTGCATTTATACACTCAGCAACTGATCATGCCTAGCTCTTAGCCTTAGGATTGGTTAAGGCTGCGTAGCCACGCGCTAGACCTGTACATTGATAGGCTAAATAACACTGTCCACGCGTTGTTACGTATCCAGGGTGACACCTACTTGCGGTTTCTTGCCAAGCCTCTGTTTTGCAAAAGTTGTTTAGCTCTCAACCTACTTCCTCCGTCATGCTGTTCAAGGACACTGCATCCTTGCCATCTGCCTCTATTCTTTCACTATACCCTTCATAGCCTGGGTTGCGCATGTAGGCCTCTAGGATGCCTTCTTGGGGTGCAGCTTATATTTCCTCTACACAGTATGAGAAAAGAACAAGTTAAAACAAAGAGAACACGCAGCTGTCTGTAGGAGGAACTCGCTGATAAGAAACTGAGTCTGCAAGCAGACAGAATAACTGCCAAACGTGTTGTTGACTGAGATGTGGTAGCACGTGAACAGCATGTGATCTTTTTGCTGATTGGCTCTGTGTTGGCATGCTCTTTGACGATTGGCTATATGTGGGTATGCTCACAATCTGAACAGGATAAATGTGTTTGCTGCTTAACAAACGATCAACTTGCTTTGCTAAAATGATTTACTTGCTCTGCTATCTATGGGTCCGTGCCCTCATATGCCACACTTGTCGTGTCCATTTCCTTTTCCTGTCTCACTGTTTCTGGGAACTTCTGTTGCAGCGAAAAGTCAGGGACCCTTCCAGTAACAGGGAAAAACCTACGAGGTGCATGGATAGGCTTCTGAAATTTGCTGCAAGTGGCACAAGCTCTTATATTGTTGAATAAGCAACTCGAGTTCCATGAATAAACTGCAAAAGTTCAAAAGTGGGACACCTGGTGTTCTCATCCTTATTGGTTTTCATCCAAGGTCAGTCAAGCCTTGAGAGAAAACCAAAAGGAATGTTTCTTCTGCTATTTTAGTTTTAATCACACATTGCACAGGACAGCTGGGTGTCTGTAGAACAGACACTCAGCTAGTTTTACCAGCAGAGAGAAAAATTCTCTGCCTGACTGTCAGAATCATCCATATGCCAACATTAATTCAGGGCTTGGGTTTCAGACCCCAGCACTTCATTCGGTCCTTTGACATATGGATGAACCACAACCTTCATACTACCTCTAGGTGTAACGGCGTCACTCTCTGTCTTTCAATTAACTCCAGTTCATCAAGTACAGACACCGCTGCAATCATCTTGACCATTACTTCATCTTCTCCACTGTCACAGTCCTTTTCATCATCCCATTTCCAGGATGCTGTGATACACTGGCTTCACTGAGCTCCACAGCTGATTTCATTTACTAAGCAAGTTAAGCATTCCTGTCAAACCCATCCTCCCAGTACAGGTCTTCATCACACTGCTACCTGTTGGGCACACACTGCCACAGTCAGATTCAGCACACGTCTTCTTCATACAGGTGCATTCGGTACTGTCATCTGAACAATCTTCATCATCATCATATCTCCATAGTAAAGGAACATAGCATCCATCACTACACAAATTTGAGATTCTTCACACTTTGTCCTCACGCTATCAGCAGCTCCGCACTGGGTCTGTAAAATAAAGTTCTACACCTGTTTTGACAATTACTAGACCTAGCATAAATGACA
>NW_008594464.1:0-16535 GCF_000691845.1 Merops nubicus | reverse complement strand
TCCGCAGCCCGCCGTTTCCATCGCCCTTTTCCCTCTTCACCAGAGGAGCGGGTGGCGGCAGGCGCTTTCTGTCGCGGGGGCGGGCCGGAGCAAACTTTGTGGGGATCGCCGGCCGCGCCGCTGGGAAGGCAGGCGAAAACGTTTTGTGTAACGCGTATTAAAAAGATATAATCCTGGCTTTAGAGGCTAGTCGGGGGGATCGAAGTCTTTTTGGAGGGAGCAAGGGAAGAGCAGCACGGTTGAGACGATGGATGGCGTGTTCAAACTAGCGAGAGCTATTTTGGTGTGCTACTTCGCAGCATTGTCAGAAAACAGCTTATTTCCCGCCGGTGGTTTCTGCAGGAGTCAGTGTTCGCTCCGCTCTGTTTTGGTGGTGACATCTTTGTGTACAAAAGAGTCATTTCCTCCTTGTCGTACTTGGTGTGTTTGTGAATACACACGCTTGACTTAAAAATTATCTCTGTGTCTCTGCAGCGGGTCTTTGTGATTCAAGCTACCCCGTGTATTTAATTGGAACTCCCTTTGTTATCCCTGGGCCCTGAACCGGAGGGTCGGTTCCCTCGGGCTGAACAGAGCTGAGGCCCACGGTAGCGTGTGGCTGCAAGGGAAGGAGCAAGACTTGCACAAGTTTCCTATAAGCTGAGGCCGGATGTGCCTTTTGCACACCCCAGGAGGATGGAGAACGAGGGCTTTTAGCTGTGTGCGAATTTTCTTTTTACTATTTTGGTATTCTTGCCCTGGAAAGTGGGTGATAGTCTTTCCCTTCCTCGCATAGGAGGTGACAGGTTTCAACCCCAAATCGGTGTGAAACAAAACTTCTAAGGGAAGGAGTTATTTAGAGGGATTGACCTGTGTGGAAAATTAGCGGCGTACTAAAACAAGAGCTGTTTAAGGCAGAGTTCAGGGTGCTGACATTCGAATATTTAAAGCATCTTTCAGCTCTTAAATTTAGCTGCACAGATACACCTAGGAAGAAAAAACGAGACTACATGTTAAAGAGTGCAACTGCCTTCTAAAGCAAAACCAAATACTAGGAGTTTGGCCTTAATTTCAAAGGCTCTAGACTGTATAATTTCAATATATTTAGGTACCAGTCATTCAAATTACAAAACAAAGGACTGTCAGTTAACAAAGTGTAGTATCTCCCACTGTGGGAAGGGGTGAATTTAGCACGTGGCCATGCCTGTGTGTACCACAGCCCCATCTTGAAGGCATAAAGCAACTAAAGCTGCCTCCAAACAAATTCCTGTCATCCCCCAACCACTGAATTTCTCTGGATTATTCTGTAAGTGTAGCTGGTGATGACAGAGTACACAATGGGGAACCACCATCAGTCTGTGCAGATTATGGCAGTCAGGCTTGGTCAGTAAGCTGTTGTCATGAGAAGGAATCCAGGGAGTTACTCTTCTTAAACCCCTTATTGAAAGGTTTAGTAAACTTTGTATGGCTTTTTCTGTAAGGCTCTGTTGTAATGGCTGCAGAAAGCACACGGACCTTATTTGGACCCTGTGTATCATTCTACACTTGTCAGCTAAGAGTTCACTGCTTGATCTTTTGGAAAAAAAGGTTTTACCCTACAAAGGATAAGGTTTCATCCCGTTTAAGGGGAAAAAAAAGCTCCATAGCACAGTTTTTTTTCCTCATATTGCCTTTTGAACATAAATGGGTGCTAGTTCTAGCAAATCCAAGTTACACATAAACACCAAAAAGCCAATTTTATTTAAATATAGTCTAGGTCTCTGAAGTGCTGCTACTAGTGCCAAATCTAGGTTGCCTTTAAACAAACAGTAATGACAACTTAAACTGCTATAGTCTATAGTTAGATAAAAAGGCTCAAATGCTTTTAAGAGTTGTTTGTTACTTTGGGAACTCTGAAAATAGAAAATACAGTTGTTATTAATGTTTTCATTTGAAGTGAGGTATTTCAAAAGTGCCTTACTGGATGATCTAAGCTTTGTTAGCTTCACGTCTGTATTGCAGTTCACTGGGACTTAGTTCTTTGAGGTGCTTCAGAGGATATTTAGTGTGGGAAGTGGGCAGGGAAGTCCAGTATTGGCCTTTCACAAGAGTCAAGACTCACAGTGGAGACAGTCCTGTAGTGCTGCAGGAGTAACTAAGCAGGAAGAACTGTACAGTACAGCAGGTACAGCAGTTACAGCAGGTCCAAAGTCCCATCTGTTGTATGTGACTGTTCTTGTAGGTCATGGATACCTGCTTGAAATTTTGCAGAGCACTCTCAGAACTGAAATTTTCACAACCATTTGTCAAAATCTCAAAAGAGCTCAACTATTTTGCTTTTGGTACCTTATTCTGTCCTGAATGCTTTCAAAGCAGTAGGAATGATCCTAGGTTCTTAAAGTCAGCAGTACTTGAGCATCAATACTCCTTTGCTACAAACCAGAATACTGCTGAAAGAATGTAAGTTACTGGCAAGGAATATTTTAGGTAATTTTTAGTTTCTTATGGGCTGTAATAAACTTCAGGGTGCATTTTTTATTTCATTCCCTCAGAAAGGGTGGGGGGAACCAACCCTTGTGCCCTCCTGTAGCATCACTGGCTTTTGGCAAGGTGCAGAAGTGTTGAACGTTGAACAGTCCTGTTTCTGACAATGCTGCTGAGGCGTGTACCACTGTGAGCATCTCGTTGCATGTGGTTTTTTTTGCTGCACTTCCTGAATCTAAACAGCTGTTCTCTCTTTGGAATTCCAGGAAGATGTTTGTTGGTGGCCTCAGTTGGGATACAAGCAAAAAAGACTTGAAAGATTACTTCACCAAATTCGGTGAAGTGACCGACTGTACGATAAAGATGGACCCTAACACAGGAAGATCCAGAGGCTTTGGATTTATTCTCTTCAAAGAACCTGGGAGTGTTGAAAAGGTGAATTTAAGCTTCATATTTCAGACTGTTAATTTCTAAGGGTGATTTTTCAACTTGAACTAATCATACGAAACTATCTTTCAGGTTCTGGAACAGAAAGAACACAGGCTAGATGGACGACTAATTGACCCCAAGAAGGCCATGGCAATGAAAAAAGATCCAGTGAAGAAAATATTTGTTGGTGGACTTAACCCAGAAGCTACAGAAGAGAAAATCAGGGAATACTTTGGAGAGTTTGGAGAGGTGTGTAACGTTACCTTAGTAAACACTGAAACATATAGTCTCTGGTTGCTGTTCAATTTACTAAAAATTGGCAAGTGGCAAATTAAATGAACTTAAGATGTATCAAACCTTCTGTAACTGATCCCAGAAGCTACAGAAGAGAAAATCAGGGAATACTTTGGAGAGTTTGGAGAGGTGTGTAACGTTACCTTAGTAAACACTGAAACATATAGTCTCTGGTTGCTGTTCAGTTTACTAAAAATTGGCAAGTAGCAAATTAACTGATCCAGAGGTTTCCCATCTTGAGAGCAAGAAAGGCACATACTGCAACTAGATGCTTCCATTGCTAGATACCTTTGCCTTTAACTTAAACCCTTTTATTGGATGGTAAATTTGTTTTTAATTGTTGCAAAATTGAAACCTCAAAAGAACATTGCAGCTTTAGTGTTGCATAATGTGCATAGATAGAAAACTTAGTTTGAATGTCCCAAATGCCATGCATGTAACTGTTCTGCTAGAGGACAAGTCTGAAAGTAGTATTTCATGTCTTCAGATTGAAGCAATTGAACTTCCAATGGATCCAAAGACCAACAAAAGGAGGGGGTTTGTGTTCATCACTTTCAAGGAAGAGGATCCAGTGAAGAAGGTTTTGGAGAAGAAATTCCATAACGTCAGTGGAAGCAAGGTAGAAATTTTGACTTCTAATATGCTCAAAAACTTGGACGAAAATTTACAACTACATCTATAATCTGGAAAGGATTTTGTAGATTTCTGACATTAAGGTACCAAAATTACAATAAGAACAGTTTGCAGGTTGCTGGTGTTTTGCCCTAAGTTCAGACACAACCTACCAAGATCCTGTGCCAATATTTCTGGCTTTACATACAAAAATCCCTAGAAGGTAGCAAGTAGTAAAGTATCTAATCACATTCATTCAATACATGTGGAAAGACTGGCTTATTTATATATCAGTCTAGCAATATAAGCCAAGTCAACAAATACATAACTAGTTTCAGCACAGAGAACTTGCATAAATTCAAGGCTTGCAGACACTAACTTTTTAAGCAGCTGAAAGCCTGTCTGACAAGGGGCAGCTTCTCCTGTCTCCTCTCAGAAGCTCCCCCTAGCCTGCTACCAAAACCTTGTGATGTAAAGCCACTAAATGTATGCTTACAACAGCTTGTACCTGGCCAGGTGGTTGTGAACTACTGTAAAAGTGGTGTGAGAGGCTCAGAGCAGCTGATGGCTCACCTCTGGGAACAGCTCATAGAGGCCTATGTATCGTGCTAACAAGAGGAGGACTGGAGGCAAATGATGTGTGCTTGCTGGAGGTGCCTCTCTTCCCTTGCTCTGTGGCCAGTGTTGGCCATACACAAACTTCAAAGCCAATTAGATCTGGTCATACTGGCAAACACAGTCAGTTAAGATCAACTGCACTTAAAGACTGGTCTCAACACAGCACAGAATAAACTTTGGCAAACCTAATGCATGGGTAGTTGTCAAGAGAGTGTAGTTAGCAATCAAGTTTGTTTTCAGGAGAGACAAATGGCTACATGCCAGGGGAGCTAAGGAATCCTATCTGCATCTTGTAACTATGGTGTGGTTTTGTCAGGGTAATAAAAGAGCAGGTTACCTTAAAGCTCCTGTGGTGAATCCCAAGCCAGGCTTGCTCAGGTGCTGCTGTCCCAGGGAGCTGATCCTTTTGCAGCAGCAGTAGCTTTCCTCTCAGACTGCAGGTTCAAGAAACTGGCTGACAGCTTGAACTGCACCTTGGGAACCTGTCTTGGAGAGGTCAATTCTGGTGGTTTTTCAGCAGTTCTTACACTGCTCACTTAATAAGCACTGATTCCATGTGTTGGTAGGTGTACTGCAGTCCAGTGCAGATCTCAGTGTGCAGGGTGTCCGAAGGCTGCCAGGAAAACTTGTTCTGGTGTTTCTCAGTCTTGCTCATCCAGTGCAGCCCAGGTGAAGCCTTGTCCAGGTGAAGCCTTGTCCTGCAGGCTGTGCTGAGATGGAGCAGCCTCGTGGCTCCTACAGGAGCAGAGGCTGTGCTGAGGTGGCCTCAGCACCTCTTCCGTGGGAGAGTTGACAGTAGAGAGTAGGCAGCATTAAAATCCTGTGAAAGCAGTGGCCTCCTTTGTGTGGGTCAGAATGAGTAGCTTTTCTCTTCCCTGGGGGATTGGTGGTAGGGAACAGGCAGCATAAAATCCTGTGAAAGCAGCAGCCTGCTTTGAGTGGCCTGCAGTGACTTCCCTTTGCCTGGGTAGCTGTTGGTCCTGCTCACCGGACAGCATGTGCACCTCCTTTGCCTCTGGAGGAACCTCTGGCTTTCCTAGGTGCTGAGGCTGGGCCCTGCTGCTATGCTCTAAGACAGTTATACACATTGATATATATTTTTTTTAATTTTCAGTGCGAGATTAAGGTAGCACAGCCAAAAGAAGTATACCAGCAGCAACAGTTCAGTAGTGGTGGAGGAAGAGGTAGCTATGGAGGAAGAGGCAGAGGTGGAAGAGGCGGCGGTAAGTACCACACACACTACTTTAGTATGGACACATTCTAAATAAGTTGTGTGTACTAAAATGGGATTTTGTGGATGGTTTTCCCTTCTATAGCTCAAAGTCAAAATTGGAATCAAGGTTATGGCAATTACTGGAACCAGGGTTATGGGAATCAAGGATACGGCTATCAGCAAGGTTATGGTGGCTATGGAGGCTATGATTATTCAGGATATGGGTATTATGGATATGGACCAGGCTATGATTACAGTAAGTAAAGAGAACTGTATTGGGTATAAGCAAGCGTAACTAATTAGCAGTTTAATGCATTTGTTTTCTTGTTCATAGGTCAAGGCAGTGCAAATTATGGGAAGACACCAAGACGTGGTGGTCATCAGAATAACTACAAGCCATATTGATCAAACTTATTCAGGTATGCAGTGGCATGGTCTCTTTTGGAAAATGACTGCATAGGTTTTTGTATACAATGCTGTAGATGGATATTTCAGTTCTGTACCAAATTTAACTTTACAATAAATTTCTATGGCCTGTTAAATGTGCATCTTACTTGGAAGAGCTCCCTGGAAATGTTTTACCTGTTTAATACTTACAGATAACTAGTTGTCTAGACAGTGTGGTGTGTAAATTTCAGCCTTGCTGAAGATATTAATTAATGATTTTATTAATAGGTTAAACTGAAACTGATTTTGAGGGTCTGCTTAAGGCTGCAGCTCTGCATCTAGGGACTGCCTCTTGGAGTTAACTGTGGACTCTGCATTACTCCAGTTGTACAGAATGAGATGCATCTTAGGGAACCAGTGTCACTTTCCACCTTTTTATTTTGTATTGTTTTTGTGTCATACATTTCCTGTAACGGAAGTGTTAATTTTACTGTACTTTTTGGTACCTTTTTGGAATCTAATGTATTGTAAGGTATTTTACATGTGTTCTGATTCACCATGACATGGATATTGAAGCTATCCTAGCTTTTGAAATAAAAAAGGCGTACTCTAGTGTCTCGTGCCATTCTTCAGCTTACCTGTCAGTAAAATGCCAGCAGACTGCTCCCAGAACTTAGCTTGTGGCAGTACCCTGCTAGGTGGAGAGCTGTGCTTAAATGTTTTTAATCTGAAAACTAGAAGGCTGTCATTGGTAGTTGTGCTCACTTGCAGTTAAGTGGCAGCTCAGACTGGCAGTTGCCTCTGCCTAGCGGTTGTGGAAGAGAACTCGGGCAGAAAGCCCCAGCTGTTTTGGAGGCTGTGCTGGTGGCTCAGCATGACTGTGGTAGTGTCTGTGTGGTAGGGCTCTGCTAGGAGGAGCCAGAGGTGCAGGTTTCAGGAGGGGCTGGGAGTCCAGGCAGTGTGGCAGGAGGAAGCTAAGAGGTGTGCAAGAAGCTAGCTGCACTGCCTTCATGTTTCACTGTCTTGAGTCTTGTTGTATGTGTACCTGCCTTGAAAGACAGGTTAGACATTAAATTACCAATGCAAAGTCTGAATCTTTGCAGCCTTTTTTTTGTATCAGGAAAGGCTAAAATCTACTCAAGTTGTGGCTGGAAAAACAACAAACCACCATCTCATTCTCTGGAGATGAGTGGCCAGCTGGAAATACGCTCTCCTTTTTTTGACTAGTTTACCACTATTTTAAGGCAATAACTATCTTGTGATATGCCTGTCTTGCTGCAGGATAGTCACAATCACAGACTTCTAAATAAGTAGCAACTGCTGCTGCACAAAGTACTAACTCCTGAACTTTGTTGCAGTGATCAATATACGTTTAGGTCCATTTTAAAGCTAAAAGCTGACTTTTTTTGTTATAATAAACTCCATTTGAACAAATGGGAACCAGAAGGAGAATGAAACCAAGTAACCAAGACTAGACATAAACAGATGTTACCAGTGACCTTTTCAGTTTTTTTTTTAACAAGGGACACAGCTATTCCTGCATGGAGTGTAATATGCTGCTCCCTGCTGGCTGTCCTTGAAAAGAAAAATTTGCTGTAAAGTTGGAAGTCTGTAAGACCTTCCTAGGTTAAGTGGAAACCTTGACTATAAAAAAGATAAATCAGATGTAAAATCTGACATCTGGCATGACAACTTTACAGCTGGAATATGTAACCTGATGCCCAGCTTGCAAATAAAGCCTGCAGACCAATGAAATGAGTACAGTTAAAAGTATGACTGTCTCAAGATTTAAAATTGAAATGCTTTACTCTCTTGCATACTTTTACTTGTTTTTGTATGAAATCAGGGGGTAGCAGAGTATTTTTCTAGCCAACAGTCTGCCTCCCAGCAGGGAATTTGTTCTAGTATCAGGACCATACTGCTGCAGTGTGTCTGGCTAATGTGTTAGCAGTAGTTTGTCAGCTGGCTGTAACTTTGGTGTTTTTTGGAAGTAGGTTCTCAGGTAATGCTTTCTGGACAGGTGATGTGGCCTTAAGCAGAAATGGAGGAAATTGTATTTAAATGCAGAGCTGGCTTTCCCTTTCTTCTTTGCATGAAAAGTTTGTGATACAAAGAACACGTGGTTGCCTGGTGAAAGCACAGGCTTGTACACAAGGTTGTTACTTAGGGCTGTATTGTACTCTTAAAGTACTAATCCTGCTTGGATATTTCTTGAGGACAGAATATTTTTCAAGAACTAGTTTGGGAGCTGTGGCCCTCAACTGTCTGTTCCTCATGCATTTGATGTTATGAATTTGGGGCTGAAGTTTTTCACTTACTCTGTTAACTGAGACTGTTTGAACTAGGGACCTTGTTATGAAGCTGGCTACTGACAGTGGTCAGAGGAGCCTGGGAAGGACTGGGTGCACTGGCAGATAGAATGGCATTTGCATCAGTAGCAGCAGATTTAAGAAAAAGAGAACCCATTGCCTCATCCTGACTCACCTGAAAGAGCAGAAATTGAGAAAATGGAGTTTACAGTAGCCACTAGGAATACATTCCTTTATAATCAGTTTTAGATAGGCTGTTTCAAATGAAAGCCAACTCCACACTTCTGACAGAGTTGAAACAAGCTCTTATAAAATTTATTTCTTCTTCTAAAGCTTTTGTTAATAACAAGGTAACTGATAATAACAATATCAAAGGTAACTTATCTGGTCTAGGACATGCTAGGATGAAGATTAAATGTGCATTATTATAGTAGAATAATGTTTCTTAGTAGTAGATCTTGAACATTGTTTGAAACCTATGGAAAGAAAATAATGTTATGGGTTTTTTTTGTAAAAGCATCATTAAAAGGAATCTATTGCCTCATTTTGGCTTACATGATATGTAAGTGTCACACTAGTACTGTACTTAGTAAGAGGCTCTTTGCATTTTTGGTTTTCTGTAGAAAATAAAGGCATTTTCCTTGCTTAGTTTAGATTGTAGACAAGCACATTAAGTTGTTAGGTCTCTAAGTTGAACTGGCACTTAAGTAATCTTTCTGTTCTTAATAATTAGTAGTACAACAGCTGTATGTCTTTACATTAACTTGTTAAATAAAATATTAACACATTTTTCTTGTGCTTGCTATACTAATATTGCACTGAACTAGAAGTGCTTCTCCTTAGCTCAGGGCTAGACTCACTGTGAATCTAGTGTGGTGGTTGAGGCCACCAGTGGTGACCCTGATTACAGTGATTCCATCAGGTACTTCCCTGTCCAGCTACCTAGAGTTTACTGGGCACTTGGTTCAAAAACACTTGTTTGTCTTAGGAGTAGGTTGAAGGACTAAGGGTACCAAAAGGCAGTAGTGTTGAGGTGTTAGCTTAAATGTACACTTATGAATGTGTGGCCAAATGAGTTGCAGGTAGATGTTCTCTGTAAGCAAGCTGTCAAGGGACCTGAACAGGTACTAAGATTGACAAGGTTTAGAAGACTTAACAGGACTCAGTCTGATCATAGAATGGTTTGGGCTGGAAAGGACCTTAAAGTTCTAATCCCCCTGCAATGTAGGCAGGGACATCTCCCACTAGATGAGGTTGCTCAAAGCCCCATTCAAGGGTCTTGAACCCCTCCAGTGATGGAGCATCCACAACTTCCTTGGGTAACCTGTTCCAGTTCCTCACCACCCTCATGATGCCCACAGACTTCTGAGTATAGGGGTAAATCCATGCTTAAGCATGAAATAACTGTGAACATGAAATGATCCTTGAAAGTAGTTCAAAAATGCTCAAGAGAACAGAAGGAAATACTACTTCCAAGTGGGATGTTAAGTAAAACAGGAGCTATAGTAATAAAAGTTGTCTTTATAAAGCTTAGCATAGATTAAGCTCTTAGCATAAATAACAGCTCCTCATAAAGCTCTTAGTGTAAGCAGAGGTTCCCAAATTGTGGCTTGCAGAAAGTGCTCCTGCCCTTAAGGAGAGACACTGAGGAGTGATGCAGCTGGAGCAGCTTCTGCCTAGAGCCTTAGGGCAGTGAGCAGCTACCACAAAAGCTGGTTCTGTCCTGATGAGCCTGGCAGTTGCACACCAAGGGGGTTAAACCCAGCCACTTCTGAGGCTTCCCAGGCAAGCACAGAGTGCTCCAGTGGTAGGCATTTCTGGGACACATTGGACCTAGCCTGCAAACAAACCAATTCCTAGCTGTTATTACAAGTGTCAGATGCTGATAGAAGGTAGCTGTGAATGCCAGATGTACACAAGTCTGGCCTGTGCTTCTAGACTGCCAGAAATGCCTGCAAACTAACTTCAAGTGAAAGCATCTCTGGTGAAGGTCAGTCCTGCCCTACTGCCAGTGCTCATGAAGTGATGCTTAGGACCCTTGGCTTTTAAATAGTAAAGGGTGAATTTAGATAAATACCTGCTCAGGTAGAACAAGTGGATGTTTTCTGTTGGTTCAGATGTTCTTTTTCCATAGCTAGAGAGGGAATAAGCAACAATTTAGTACACTTGTGACTTTGCCACTATTAACCAAGTTAGTGCAAAAACTTCTCAAATGCACACCCATTACAGCTTTCAAGAATTAAGGATGGACAGATTTTAGCAGTTGCCTTTGTCTGGCTAAACACTTCAACTTCTGCCAGAGCAAAGCTATTTTGAAGGCACATGCAGCTGTGGAACAAATAGTTATTCTGGTTTTAAGTTCTCTTAACATAATGTTGTAAGTGAAAGTGAAACTTGCATTGACTAAGACTCATTTTGCTGTGCTCAGCATCTATGGTCTTTGCTCTTTTACTGACTTTGTCAGCCCAACAGCAAGCCTCTAAGGCAGTTTTGATCCATACTATACCTGTCAGCAGCTTGTCAATGGTGTCCACAACAAATTTTGCATCCTCCATACTGAAGCACATAGGGGGCTTGAATTTAAGCACATTTCTTCCTGGCCCATCTGTACTCAGTAGAATATATTCTTCCTTAAGTCTGGAAAGAGCAGTAACATACAATTATTTCTGCCTTTGCTTGTAGTTGAGAAAAAACTTGGAAGCATCAGCATGCAGGTTGCCCAGACAATGCCTTTCTGCACTGCCTGGTGTCTTTTTCTGCTAGTTGGCTGTATTTTAACAACTCTTGAGTGGCAAGGTTACTTTGTAATTGTGAGCTTGGTTCACACATTGAGGAACTCCAGATTGTCCTCTGTACCTTGTTATGAGGTACTCTGCTTCTGCTGTGGCTGGGGTCCTTTCTGCTTGATCCTTGATTAAGTCCACTCCAATGAATAAGCCTGAACCCCTTCAAAAGAAATAAACCCAGTCAAAGCTGTGTCAGAGGAAGGAACTGCAAGTGAACTAAAAAATTGAGAGGTTTTTGTGACAGCAGACCTTTACTGCATAAGAATTGCCTGATATTTGGCTAGTGATAGAAAAGGTATTGCTGTTCTGAAGAAATGCAGTGCAGACTTTATCTGCTCAGAATGGCAGTGTAAAATGGGATGTTAAGCATTTTTTCCCATCCAGCTCATTAATTCTGTTCTTTGTGCACTTGAAGTAAGAGTTCAAACAGGAAAGTGAATTCCTTTAGCAACTAATAAATCAGTAAAGCAGAACTGGCCTAAAGTGGCAAGGTACATCAGACTTTTAATAAGCTAAAATTTTTAATGTACAGCAGGCAGCTGACTTCTGCTGAAAACACAGATCTAATGAATTTCTTAAAACCACTTCAGTTAGACTGAGTTGACTGAACCAAAGAGAAGCAGCAAAAAATGTAAATAAGGCACTGATACCTGACATCACCAATGATGGGATGCTTGAGTTGCTGCTCCTTGAGTAGCTTCATCAAGAAGTTGCCTACTTCTGTGGCATGAGCCTGAAGGTCTTCCTTCTCAATCACATCTAACACAGCCAATCCAATTGCACATGAGACAGGGCTTCCTCCAAACTGAGCTCAGGAAAGGGACATGCAGAGGAGAGGCATGGAAAGGGAAGATAAAATCATGTCACTGAAAGTGTGGCCTCAGTGATATGAGAGGCATGCTGACGTTTCTGTCAGATGGAGCCAGTAAATATATATGATTTGTATCTTTAAAGTTATATACTAGAAACAGTAACTCTGATTGATAAATATTAATAAAAACACTGCACAATTACCCGATTTTAATACATAGACTCCTATAAAGAAAGGGTTTGGGCAACATTTACTTACTGTATTAAAATACTCTACTCCTGTGGCTGCAAATGCTTCTGCAATTTCTTTTGTTGTTGCTACACAGGCAATGGGGTGCCCATTTCCTATTGGTTTCCCCATAGTGACAATATCAGGTACAAAATCCTCTCCCTGAAGCTGGAATGCCCAAAAGTGCTTGCCAACCCTGCCAAAGCCAACTTGAATTTCATCAGCAATAAACACACCTCCTGCCTTGTGCACGTGCCTGTAACACAACAGATTTTATGACAGGACATAAAATATTATAAAAGCTAAAATGCTGTTTAAGAACATACAGAAAGCATTGCTTTGCAAACTTCCAGGAAGCAAACTTACACTGGGCCTATGTTCTGTATCAAGTGTTTAAAAGCAGGTTTTTGCCATGCAAAGTTTACATTCTACCATGCAGGCAGAGACCACTTCCTGCCTGTCCAGCTATATGCTACAGCAGGCAGAGAAGTTCTGTCTCCTCTCCATTTACCAAGTATGTTAAATTGAGAAAGTTAAGGTACTGAGTGAGCACTTACTCTGCAACCTTCTGAAAGTAGCCTGCTGGAGGAATGATCTGACCACCCACGCTGGGCAGAGATTCAACAAAAAATGCAGCAATCTGAAACACAGGTAGCACGTAACGTTTGAACACAACACAGAAAGTTGCAGAAACTGTGTTAACAATTAGCAAGCTCTTTGTCATTAGATGGTTCTTGCATTATTAAGTGATTCTGGTTTTGCTTTTTGACAAATCTATGCCACTTGGCTGAATGGCACTGAGTCAGATGTGTTCATTTCTAAGGCAATACAAACGGTTAAGGAAATCACTTCTTACCTTTCTGCCTCTCTTATGTGCTTGCTCAATAATATTTTCCACTTCATTAGCATAGGCTGTTACTGAATCTTCATGATCTTCTCTATAAAGTCCTCTGTATGTGTCTGGAACAGGAGCCTATGCAAAGGAACAGCTCTCTATGTTCAGTGTGTCATAAATAAGACTTCATTAAATTGATAAGTAGTTGATAGTTATAGGCTGAAGTACATACCACGTGGACCCATTCCTTTTGTCCTTCTAGATTTCTGAATTTATATGGGCTTATGTCAATCAAGGATGTCAGATGTCCATGGTAAGCACTTAAAAAACAATTAGCAGAACTAAACAGTAATTTCCTCATTATCAAGAGTTTAGGATTAGCATTGCTAGCTCCTAAAGAGTAGCTAGGCTTTGTCCTGGTGGGAATACAGTCACTTCAGCTGAGAACAGCTCTGCACTTTCTATCAATAACCTTAGTACTATTTGCATTTCTTTGTGTATCTGAATGTAAGTGATGCAGAGGGACAGTCTCCTTGTCACTGCTCTGCCTGGACAGTGACTACAATCATAGTAGTGTAAGTAAGTCCCAAGGGGCATTACAAGATTGCAGAAAAGCTGGAAGGGACATGTCTGGTCTACTTGTGAATATCCTCCCAGAGCAGGGTCCAGTCTCTAGGCATCCTCTTCTAACTGACCACCTTCACAGTAAAAGATTTGTTCCCTGTCTGTCAGAATGCCTCAGGTTTCAGCTTATATCTGTTGTCTTTTCCTGTCACCATAACGTCTTCAGGCCTGGCTCTGTCTTCTCTCTTCCTTCCCATCACACAGTTGTAGCTTCAGTAAAATCTCCCTCTAGACATCTGTTACAGCTGAACAAATCCAGTTTTCTTAATCTCCCACGCCTAGGACCCCCTCCCTCCCCATCATGGCAGGGTACTGCTGGCCTCTGTCCAGTATGTCAGCATCTGTCATGGACTGGAGAGCCCAGCCTGGACACAGTTCTCTGGCTGGTGTCACAAATACTGAACAGAGGGAAAAATAACTTCCCCCCAACCCCCAGCTACAGTCTTCTTCCACACCAGGTTTTCAGAAATGCTCTGACCACAGACTAAAACTGAGCTGTGCACCCCGTCCCAGATGAAACTGCTGATATACTTACTGGTCTAAAACAATAACATCCTCGTGCTTCGTGTACTGGCGGGCCAGTCTTAGGGCAAGATCGTTCGCCTCAGATCTGCAATTGAAAAATTCCACATGTTTCATTGTGGGTACGTCTGAGTTCTGACCTAACCTCCCTTGTCACGCCCTTTGTATCAGCAAAGAACAGACAGGACTCGAAGCACGTTTCTCAGGGATCCCATAATAACCAGCACTCGTTAGGTGGGACTGTTTGCCAGAGCAGAATCTGTCTTAAAAAGCTGGAGCAGAGATACTACTTTGGAAACAGTTCTTGTTACATGTGTTTTTTTTTTTTTCAAACTGTAGTTTGCTTGGGAATGTCTTCTCCCAGCAAAAACAGGCAGTTACACTGAATTTTGATAATAGAAGCCATTCCCAGCTTAAAAAACAAAGCAGACCAAAAACTAATAGAGTAAATACAGTTTTGTTGCCAAAGACCTTATAAATAGAATAAACCCCTTCTTAAATAAAGCAGTAGTTGAGTTTCCTCCTGGAGAGCTTTCTAACTCTGAACTTCAGAGTCACTGAACTTCTAAAAAGGACCAGTTCCTTCAAAACCAAAACCCCCATGTCTATTCATCCCCACCAGAGAGGCAATTGGCTAGTGATAAAGTATGGCACTTGTCTCCATGTGCCTAGGGAAAACACAGTATCAGTTCTAATGTACCAAACTTACCCAGAATTCAAAAAGTAAAAGGTGGATAACTTCTCAGGGAGTGTTCTTGAGAGTCTCTCTGCATAATCGACCAAGTTGTCATGAAGATAACGAGAGTTTGTATTTAGCAATTGGTTTTGTTCATGTGCTGCTTTTACTATGTCAGGGTGACAATGTCCAACTGCAAGAGAGAGAGGGGAGAGTGCTTTTAGAGTTCTTATTGCCCACAGTGCTCATTTGTGTACTAACTTAACACTCCTGTTTCTCTGCTAGTACACAATATTCTCACTGATGGTCATATTTCATCAGTGGGCCATTAATGACATTGTCAGTAGAAGATGATGTGGCTACACCTTGTAAGCTTGCTCTAAACAGGGTGGTTTTTTTCCCTTCAAAAGTTTGAAGTTGCCTCCTTATCAGTGGGCCATTAATGACATTGTCAGCAGAAGATGATGTGGCTACACCTTGTAGGCTTGCTCTAATACGGTGGGTTTTTTTCCCCTCAAACAGTTTGAAGTTGCCTCCCGCTGTACTTTAAGGTTTGTAGTGAATGCTGGGAATTGATACACTAAAATAGTGTCTAATTTGATATTTGGATTTGGCCATTTATATAAAGTAGGGATGTGGGAATGTGTATGTGAACTTTACACCAAAGAATTACTAGCCCTGCTAGGGCATTAGTGACAGCACTGACCAGTTAGAGACACTTCAAACAGTGCAAGAAGGCAGCAGCTACTGTGTAATACAGCCAAGGCACCACACCAAGCAGTGGTCTGTTGGCTGTAGCTCAACAGTAACTTGCATAAACACCCCAAAACATCAAGCCGTTTGTTAGTTTTAGTGAGGTGCTTCACCTGAGCTTCCATGGAAAAAAAAACCCAAACACACAACCCCATATGTTTTAGACAAGTATGTTTCTAGGGAGACAGAACAGGAAGCGTGTCTGGAAAGCGCATTGACATGATTCCAACCATAACTGCCCAAACTGTAGCAGGCTCAAGAAAGATTTCTTCCACTTTTCCAATTATGAAAGCCCTTCCCCAACACAATGTAACAGTGGTAAAAAGCACTCATTGTTCCTTTTTCTGCTTAGAAAAACGTGGTATCAAATAACAGGACTTTTAACTGACCGTGAGCAACGTTGTTTATGCAGTCGAGGTATTGCCTTCCCTTCTCATCGTACATATACTGCCCTTTGGCCTTCACAATCTTCACTGGATCGTTAGAAAAGAACAGCTTGCAAGAAGAGCTATGGCAGGCATCAGAAAGCAAAATAAAGGTTAGAAAATGTGAAGAGTTGCACAGTTTATCCTGCTGGTAATGCTTCCAGTTCAGTTAGTGAAGCAAGCGAAAGACATTGCTTCAGTTCACCAGCTCATGTCATCATCCTGCTTCTGCCCCTAAACCAAAGCTTGGGATGGGGAAGGGAACAGCCCTTGTGCTCTTAGACACGCAGGGAAAAAACATGCTCCAGACCTGAAAACCCTTCAGGAGGAATCTAGCCACAGCACAGAGATAGGACTCACCTTTACAGCTCCATCCAGCCTTAACTGCAGTTCGTTTCTGTTTGCCCTTTGTGTTCCTGAAACCCTCTTGGCATCTCCTACCTTGTGGTGGCATTTACTGTATTCTCCCCAAGATCCTGATTTTCCTGATAGCGTGGGCATGGGTGATTGTTCCATCTCTGTAGAGCTTCACTGACATTAGCTAAATTGAGTGATTTTTATAGGGCTGGGT
>NW_008594463.1:9559-18000 GCF_000691845.1 Merops nubicus | reverse complement strand
TATATATATATATGTTATATATAAATACACACACACGCTCTCTCCCCTTGAAACAAGCCACCCTGGCAGGTTTAGAAAGATGCCTGACTCCTGTCTCCTCACTTTCCCACGCAGGTTTTATACAACATCTTCATCGCCTTCACGCAGATGCACCGGTACGAGGAGATCGAGCCCGTGGACGCCTTGGCGGGCTTCGCCCGCTTCTTCGTGGTGGGGCTGGGAGGCGTCCTGTTCGGCGTGGCCTTCGGCCTCGCCTCCGCCCTCGCCACGCGCTTCACCCGCAACGTCTCCGCTATTGAGCCCCTGCTGGTCTTCATGTTCGGCTACCTGTCCTACCTGTCCGCTGAAACCCTCTACATCTCGGGCATCCTGGCGTGAGTATCTCTGAAGGCTTTCGGCTGCCCGCGCGAGGGCAGTGGCACTGTTTTGAGGAGGAGGTTTGCTTGAGCTTGGTACAATACAGGCGTTTCCAGTGTCTCACTTAGGAATCTACAGTAGGCAGCTTCTAAGGGATCTGAAAAATGGCAATGACAACTAGGAAAAGCAAACACAGAGTCAATTCCAGACAGGTGGAGGAGGCCCCATCCCTGGGGACATTCAAGATCAGGCTGGATGAAGCTCTGAGTAGCTTGATCTACTTTGAGATCTCCCTGCTTATGGCGGGGGGGTTGGACTAGATGACCTTTGGAGGTCCCTTCCAGCCCAGACATTCTATGATTCTATGATTCTATGATTCTAGGAGTCTATGAGTCTATGAGTCTATGAATGTAGGCGCAGATGTACTACTGAGGAGTGTGCATCTGCTTTGAATTGTTGTTAGATTTTTGGAAAAAGTTCTGGAAGCTGCAGGTAAAATGCCAAGTGCTGCCACCATCTGGCTGCTATGTCTGCTAAGATCAGCAGGATGAGCAAGTGATTTGGTAATGTATCAGTGTATCTGTATTTATTTCTAAGCAGCATCACCACCAGATTACAGGAAAGATGACAAGTAATAAGTATGGAAAACATAATAAAAAATACCCGAGTTCTTGCTTTTGTATACAGCTGTGAACATCAGCTCTGACACAGTTTACTGGAATTACATTTGAACAGCATCACTGGAACCGAAACTGGGCAAAACCACACAACCGAGAACTTGATGTACATACACACCCCTATGTTCACATATATGGAGACTGGCAATCATATTTTGATGTGATCAGGACAGACTGGCAGTGGTGTTGTGCTGAGGACTGCTTCCTTAAAGCACAGTGCCTGCTGCAGAAAGCAAACTGACGGGGCTAACGGCAGTGGGAAATGAGGAGAGGGTAAGGGAGGATGACAACAGGGGAGGAATCCGAAGAGAAAGGAAGGAATAGGGGTGAAAGTGAGAGACTTTACAAGAAAACTGCTGGTAGGCGAATTTCCAAGATACCACACCACACAGTCCCTCAGCAAGGTGAAGTGTAACCATGGTAGTGAATGCTCCAGCTGGTGCTGCTGGGTCCTGCAGGCTCAGTGCCCACCTGGTGGGTGGCAGCAGCCTTGCATGGCCTCTCATGGCTCTGAGCTTGCATGCTCTGTCTTGCAGGCTCTGGTGCTCCAGAAAGGAGTTCCCTTTATTGAGGACAAACCCAATTTAATCCTAACAAACAAAAGCGTGTGGCTGTTGATGTCCAGACAGGTGTATTTACTTGCCTCAGCTTGTCAAATCCTGATTTCATAAAATCATAGAAGCATAGAATAACTTAGGTTGGAAAGGACCTTTAAAAATCATCTAGTCCAACTGTCCTGCAAGGAGCAGGTACATTTTTAACTAGAGCAGGTTGCTTAGAGCTCAGACCAGCTTGACCTTGAACATTTCCAGAGATGGGTCACCGACTACCTCTTTTGCAACCTGTTTTGACACCCTCACTGTAAAAAAAAATCTTCATCTAGCTTAAATCTACCCTGTTTTAGTTTAAAACTATTACCCCCTGTCTTACTGCTACAGACCCTACTGCAAAGTCTGTCCCCATCTTTCTGACAGGCCCCTTTTAAGTACCGAAAGGCTGCAGTAAGGTCTCCCTGGAGCCTTCTCTTCTCCAGGCTGAACAATCAGTTTGTTCAGCTTCAGGGAATTGGCTTTGTGAACACAACCTTGGGAGGATGGCCCTGGGAAGCAATATTTGAACCTTTTACTATATTAAAGAAGCAGTGAGACAGGAGATCTGTTTTTCTGAGCAATTAGACAAAGCAGAGGAGTCTTGTACAATGTTTTTCATAACCAGTACGTTTGCTCTGATTGAGGTGACTGGTGACCTCAGTTGAGCAGGATTAGACCCACTATGTAGTGAGCACTAATACCATATAGACCCTTTCCTAGCTGCAGTGCCCAAAATACTGCTTCCTTGCCTATTCATTACACCAGACTACACAGCTCTTTAATTCTTTTGTGTCTTATTTTCATTACAGTGCTGAAATTATTAGAAATAAAAGAATGTTAATATAATTGTGATTTATTATTCTTACCGCTTCATTAAGGAAATTATTGCTTGTTTTAGGGATGGGAACTTCTTGTCACCTTTCTAAATTATTGAGGAATTCATTCATTTTTCACTTGAATCATGAAAGTCTATTATGCATGTGTCTCTGAAAGTCAACAGTATTAAACATTAATGCTTAATGGCCTTGTCTTAGAGTGTCCTTGGACCTGTTAAATGCCTCAGCTCCACCAGAATACCCTTGAGATTTCTTCAGTGGAAATTAAAGGAGCAGAAACTGGATGCAAGATTATTTCATGAACAGTCAGTGTTGTCTGAATTCACAAGTTTAGAAAAATATCAGCAGAAGAACTCCCCAAAGACTAAAATAATATCAGTAGAAACTAGATAGAAGATAGAATATGTTACTAGCATAACACCTCACCTATTATTACCTATACTGTGGAAAATGAAGGGAGGAAGAGGAGACCCTCTTTGGCAGGGCTGCTCAAAGATTGCTGCTCCATGGGATTGTTACCAGCATCTGTGCTGAGTGGCTGCTGATGCCTCTGAAGCAGTCTCTAGTTTTCATCAACAGCAAAGAGGTGGAAAACATCCCTGTGCTTCCTCAGGCACATTCCCCATACCCCAGGTAACTAAAAAGGTGGAGGGACACCTCTATAGGCTAACTGAATTCCCCCCTACTGCACAGCAATGGGCTTCTGGTGGTGGAGAGTCTCTGAAGCTTACCTTGGCCATGCTGATCTGCCAGCCAGCTGGCAGGGAGCCACTGGGAGATCTGGCCCTGGCACAGGACTATGACCATGTTTTCCCCCCACCACCTCAAAGGAGATCACTAGAGGCACTAGGTTGTGTCCCTCTAACCGATCCGTCTGTAGGCTGGTACAAAACTGACTTGCCCTTTGTTTGAGACTCAAATATTTGGTGCTTGGTGGCTGTGTGTTATGCATTCAGGATAAAGGGACTTTGAACTGGAACGTGATACCCTCCCTTCCTCGTGATGAAGGCTGACTGGTTTGCTTCCTTTTTCCTGCATGCAAACTGGATTTGTAAAGCTGAATGAAGATTCTCTTCTATGGAATGAAATAGCTAATGTTACTGAAGAAATAAAATGCTTCCTGATGCTAGGAACCTCAGGGGCTGGTGGTGGAGAGTGCAGGTAATGAAGGTTGAGGTTGTTCCTGAAAAGAAAACCACGTTGTGGCTGATCTCTTTATGTTTTGCCTGGTACAGGATGACAGCATGTGCAGTGACAATGAAGAAGTACGTGGAGGAGAATGTTTCCCAGAATTCCTACACCACTATCAAATATTTCATGAAGATGCTGAGCAGCGTCAGCGAGACCCTGATCTTTGTGTTCATGGGAGTGTCTACAGTAGGCAAAAACCATGAGTGGAACTGGGCCTTCATCTGCTTCACACTGCTCTTCTGCCTCATTTGGCGGACGCTGAGTAAGTCAGCTTTTGCAGGCAGCCTTCTCTGTATCTCTGAGAGAAACACTTGGGTGCAAAGGGGTGTTAGAATGGCCTGTCCAGACTGGCATAGCCACTTTAATGATGAATTTACTAGGCTTATGTTACTGATACCTTCATTTCACAAATCTACACATGAAGAAAAAAAGGGGGAAAGCCCCAAACACATCTGAATGCCAGTCTCCAGACTTTATGATTAGGTGAGAATGGAACATTTTAAGCAAAATGAAATATTATGATGATTATGCCTACACAGAGGTTTGTATCTTAGCTATATGCCTTTGGGTAAGTGGGCATCATAATGATTTCATAGCACGCTATAATTAACTTACTAATTAATTAATGTACCTCACCACACTTCTGGTGCTATAGCACTACATGTTCTGGTCCAGGAGTACTGAAGGCACTGAAAAAAGGGAAGGGGAAAATTAGCACTGATAGATAACAGAATAAGGACCTATTTCCTTTGTTATACCACACCTAAGCCAACCCACAAGTCAATTCTGAAGCTTTAAACTGCTGGAAAAGAGTGCCTGTTTGAAATGACTCCATTTCTATACACACTAACTCCTCATTCCTGCAAAGGTCTCATGCTCCCTATCTGTGAGACTGGCATTCCTCCAGCACGGGCAGGGCAGTTTATAGAATCATCTGATTCTCATGACACAAGCTCTGGGGCACAATTTCTCATCTTTTCCTAATGTCCAGGATGAGTTGACAATAGTCTTGAAAAAGCAGAAGCAATAAGAAGACTGGTGGTGTTCTGGAGGTGGTAGCAGTCCTGGCAGACTTCTCGTATGAGCTGCTCTTGTGCCTGTTCACCAGTTTACTGCAGCTGTGAAAGCAGAGGCAACACATTGTCATATTATCCCTCATCTACTACAGTCCAGTCAAGCACCTAGCGAAGGAATGACCTCCTGGGTCAGACTAATCATCTACCAGTGTCTTCAGGAGAGCCTGCAGGAGATGCTAACTAGGACAGCCTTGCAAGCCTGGCCACTTCCTGAGCTCTGTTCACCTCTGACTTCCTCAGCATCTACAGTCATTGCGTAGGGCTGTGGAGGCCCCACTCCTTGCCTGTGCTATACAAGGGTCTGTTTTGGACCTGTTGCTCATGAGTTATGCCATCCTTTTTGTGAACCTGGATATTTTATTCTGCATCAAGCCAAGGTGCTGCTGCAACAGAAAGCACTTTTCAAGACCTTTCACTTTTAAGCCTGGGAGCCCTGGAGGAAGGCATTTAGCCACAGGGAAAAAGAGGAAAGGGAAAAGCTGTGCAGGCTCAAGTACCTGCATCTGAACAGCTCTACTACCTAAGGATGAGACAAGTTCTCATAAGTAGAGGTGGTTATGACTCTTGTGGATTGACAGCAAAAAGAAAGTAACTATTTTCTTGCAAAGCCTGGACCAAGCATGGCCTAAATGTTTACTTTTGGAGTCAGTATTGGAATAGCCTTCCAGTCAAGACAGAAAAACCACTCTCTTGATACAAAAGCTATTTTTCTGCCACATGCCCATTCTTTTCTCAAACACCAAGGGGAGTGCTAGAGCTTTCTAGAGGAAGGCTGAAATATTTTTCCACTAAATTTGTTTGCTGAAATGATTACATCATTTGCTTTGAAGCTTGAATAAAGTAGAGAACTGGCCTGAGGGTGATACCTCACACACAGTTTCAGTCTGAGTAAATGATGTCTAGCATAGTTATGAGTAGCCAAATAAGGTCTCATATAAAGCTCTATCCAGCAACCTACATAACAAACTACTGCTACTGGTCTTACCTAAAATAATCCACTGAGTTTATTGGTGACAACCGTGTAACATAACACTAATAACTATCAGCATTTGCCAACTTTTGCTTCAGTAATGTAATAGTTTCCACACAAAATATAGGATACATGGGTTTAATGGAAGATGAAAAAGATTAAGTCAAGCAAATTGCTAAACGTACTCTACAAAGAAAAGCTGCAGCCATTGCACAGCCACAGATTGTCTGAATTCATCTTAATTTTTATTAAAAGCAAAATTAAATTTGGGAAATAAACAGAGAATTAGAGACACAATAAACCAGAGGATTCTAAATTAAAATGCTATTACTCTTTTCCTTTCAGTGAACCTGTCCACAGGACTTGTTGGTAAAGCACTGTTCCAACACTTTGGGCAGACACTGTGCAGAAAGCAAAGTAATATCAAATAAATATATATTTAAAATAAATAAATATAGAAAGTAAATCTTTTCCCCAATCTCACTAAACTGCATAAGCACATCTAAACTGCATAACTGAATTTAAATCCTGAAGCAGTTAGGAACTGCAGTCTTTTCTAGGACATTATTTCATACAAAACAGATTGAGCAATTGGTCAAAGAGAAACTGCAAGAACCCAAAACAGAAAAGGAAAGTCTGTCAACAGCTGCCTGAGCCAAGATATTATTTTGCTCTAAATAATTTCCTTTCCTCCTTGATTAATACTAGTTGTGCTTTTTCCCCTCCTAGGTGTATTTGCTCTCTTCTACATCAGTAACAAGTTCCGAACATATCCCTTCACCTTCAAAGACCAGCTCATTATTTCCTACAGTGGCCTTCGAGGAGCCAGCAGCTTTTCTCTTGCATTCTTGCTTCCAGTGAATCTCTTCCCAAGAAAAAACCTGTTCATTACTGCTACCCTTGTAGTGATATATTTCACTGTGTTCATTCAAGTAAGTGTATTTCTTAATGGATTGCTTTTGCAACAGAGGTGACTGAGAGCTTCATAGTGAAGAATACATTGAATTTACCCTAAAACTAGGACAACTGATCATATCTTATGGCCACGTTTAGCACTGCACTGTGTAATTACCCTTTCAGGGCTTTTTAGGTATAATTAAATAACTTTTTTTCAGAAAGTCTGTCTTGAAAACTTCTGTCTTCTAAAATATTCAGGGAAAAGGGCACTTTGCGTCCAAAATTAAGAAGCATTTTAACTTTACATTTCAGCACAGAATCATTCTCTACTAGCAGTGTATTCCAAACTGAACAGAAAACAATGTCTATTTTACTAAGGATTTTGGATTTTTTACTTTTATTTTCATTCATTTTGGAGACCAAATGAGAACATTATTAAATCCTTTGTAAAAGAATATCAAAGAAAATTGAAGTGAATAATTCAGATTAGTAAGATGTTTGGGCTATTCCACAAGTCTCACACTGTTGTATCTAGAAGAACTGGATCTTATGGAGGTCTTTTATCCCACACTCTGTATTTTCTCATTCCAATATCTCAGATGTCAGTATCATGGGGCACTATGCACTTGTGGTTAGGCACTTAGATTCCACCAGAATATTTCAGAAAAAAACATTTTCTTTTTATTTCCCCTTTTTAAAGGCTATTCTGTAGCAGTGCAGTAAAGAATTTGGAAGAGCTTAAAATGGTTTCTAAGTGAAAAAAAAAACAAACAACAAAACCAACCAACCAACCAACCAAAATATTTATTTCTGCTAACGTTGAAGTAAGAGCTTTCAGGAGTCTAAGAGCCTCACAATGTTTTCTTTCAAGTGAGTGCTGTTTTGAAAAAGGTTGGTTGAGTTTTAGTCTCTTTCTGTAGCTGTCCATACAACAGATCATTCTTCTGTCTACAACGGCTTTCCTAATTAATTAAGATTAAATCCTTTTGTTTTCTTTTTGCTTTTTATTTGTTTTGATTTTTCTAAAAGATAATTAACATTTCAACTCATTGATCCAAATGCAGGGAATCACAATTGGACCATTGGTCAGATATCTAGATGTCAAAAAGACCAACAAAAAGGAGTCCATCAATGAAGAAATTCATGTGCGAGTAAGTTTTTAGATCAGTAGCTGGTACCCTAAAAAGCTGAGAACGGGTATTCCAAAAGAGCTGGACAGAGGGAGGCATTTGGTGGCATTGATTTTCAGTGGATCTGGACAGTAAATGTTTTGAAATCAGCTGGAGGAAATCGTAGACATAATTTTGTAAAATGTGACATCTCATTTATACTCATAGTGACTATCATGTTGTAATAGTGCATCCAAGTGCCATGGTGTAGCAGGGCTCTTACTTCTTGATACTTGTGACCATGGAAGGACAGAAACATAAAGGCAGTGTTTACAAATGCACTCATCTTCCTTCCCAGCCAGATTTGATGCCGTTATTGCTCTCCTTTAAACTGTTCTAGACACTCTGACACCTTAGAAGTATTTAGTAAGTTTTATTGAACTGAAATGAGTTGAACCATTATCTGCAAATTTAGTTTCAAGTTATTCTGAGTAATGACCTTTTCACCTCTCAAACACTTGCTTTAGCTCTCAAATTATTATTATACACAAAGCTGCTCAAACTGACTCAGCAACACTATAAATAAATATACAAAACATAGGTACATGCTTTCAGTGCACAATAGGGAATATCACAGAATCATAGAATGGTTTGGATTGCTAGGGACCTTAAAAATCATCTAGTTCCAACCTCCCTGCCATAGGCAGGGAGACAGATTCCACCGGACCCGGCTGCCCA
>NW_008594463.1:0-9528 GCF_000691845.1 Merops nubicus | reverse complement strand
CCAACCTGGTCTGGAACACCCCCAGTGATGGACCATCCACAACTTCCCTGGGCAACCTGTGCCAGTGTTTCATAACCCTCATAGTGAAGAACTTCCTCCTTACATCTAATCTACCCTCTTCCATTTTGAACCCATTACTCCTTGTCCTATCACTACAAGGCCTTTCAAAATGTCCCTCCCCAGCTTTCTTGTAGACTCCCTGCAGATCCTGGAAGGCTGCATGAAGGTCTCCCCAGAGCCTTCTCGTCTCCAGGCTGAACAACCCAAATTCTCCAGCCTGTCCTGGTAGCAGAGCAGGATAATCCCCTCCTTTGACCTGCTGGCCATGCTTCTTTTGATGAGGACCAGGATATGGCTGGCTTTCTGGGCTGCACTCACATTGTTGGCTCAATATATTTGAAATTAACAGAAACACTATGCCTTAAAATTAAGCACATGTAGAGACATTATCAAAATTGGAGCATCTCAACTGACTTGAAGTGCATTTAAATCTTACTGTTCCAACCTTTACACTTAACCTTAAAAGAAATTCATGCTTGAAAGTGCCACTTAGAACAATATGTATGTAAGAACTGGACATTTTCATTTCTGTTTCTATAATGCTAGAAACAGACCAAAGATGATTGAAAATCCGAGCAGTTAGCAGTGCTGAACTTATCAATCTCATGACAATTTGTGAAATCCTTAGAGAACTTGTCAGTCAAGGCAAAGGTTAAGGTGTGGGGTACATGGCCCTGTGCCTCTCTCAGGGAGTTCACACATGCAGAAGGGAAACCTAGCTGACAAACCCAAGAATTTAGGTTTTGGTCTGAGTAAATAAAGACGACCAGAAAATTTGGATGCTCAGCATCATTTTTCATCAGCCATAGTCCTTTATTTGGGCTTTTATGTTGCTGGTTGATGGTGAGATGACAGCAGACTGACAGACTTGTCGCCTCTGTCAAAATATTGCCACTGCAGACCAGCATAGGAGCTTCCACAGTGGGATCTTGGCCCTGATTTTTGGAGAAATGTAGATGCTTTCAGAATTAAATCATACCCTTCAATTAAAACAATCTCAAAATCCTGTCAACCACTGTGTATTTGTGGTAACATTATTTTCTCATAATGGCCACTTAAAATTTTTCCATGTTTGTTTCTCTAGCTGATGGATCATTTGAAAGCTGGTATTGAAGACATATGTGGACATTGGAGTCATTATCAGCTGAGAGATAAGTAAGCATCTCTTATTGCAGCCTCCTGCAATAAAATAACCTATCTATCATGTAAAATACAATAGGTAAATAGAATAGGAAATCAATCTTGTGCCACATAAAGCTAAAATAGCATGAAAGTATTGGGGATGCATGCAATATCTCTTTTGAAAAAGTGAACTCCTGAGTAATCATTATCTCTTGGGAGTGCAGTGCTCCTATATTGCCTGCTAAATTGCTTCTGCACAAAAAAAAAAAAAAAAAAAAAAAAAAAAAAAGGCAGAAAATAAGCCCTGTGAAAGAAAAACACAGCACAGGATCTCAGGCTGCAGACATCAGCCTGTGCACGTTGCTTTGGCATAAATCTTAGATCCACAGCAGTGATCCTTTAGGTCTGGATTTAGAATAGAAGCTACAGAAGGTGTCAGTGCTTCATTGAGTTTTGCTGTAAGCCTCCACAGCAAATATGATCCCTTGTTGGTGAGTGCATATTCAATAATAATTAGTCACCTGTTCTTAGAGGTCTTTATATTCAGTAATATTTAAAATAAGACTGCTGAAGGTAAGGGTTGAATTTATGTATCTAGTAGTGTAAACAGATACATTCGAGCTGGTTTCACTTAGAAATGCAGGACCTGTGTGGTATCTTCTATAAGCAGGATGAGGTGGAGTCTCACCTCATCGTTTTTCTGCTGAGACTTCTTTGCTGGAGTCTTCTGTCTCACCTCTCAGCACTGCACCCCATTTATCCATCTGGGAGTCTTCTAAGACATGGGGCAACACCTTTCATGACCAGGTGTCTTCCTGTGGAAATCAGGAAATAAGAGCAGGAAGAAGGTGGCTGGTTTGCACCAAGTTCTTGACCTAACAGGCAATATCAGTATGTCCAGGGCATGTACCCCAGCCAAGAAACTAAGATGTCCTCTTGGCTCTCCCAGTATGGAGATAGATAGCTTTAGGATGTCCATTGGGACCACATTACTGACTGTGCAGTTAATAAGCTGAACAAATCCTCTTGGAGCAGTAATTCCATTGAAATAGCTGCATTTCCATGTATCAGTGAGAAAATGTTATCTCCCTTTATCTCACATCTACCCAACAGCTATGAATTTTGTCCAAACTAGTATAATGGAGTGTTTCAGTTCAGAGGCAGATTCAAATAACACACTGTAGGTGAAATGTAAGAAGATTGTATGAAGAGGTATTCCCTAGACTTACCGTCGTACCTTTAAAGACATATAGCATATGTATATCAGAATTAATTACCTAAGTGAGGACACTCTAGGATGCTTTCTGTTACATTTGTGTAACAGCAAACATAAGGAGCTCTAATCCCAGTGGAAACTTTTGTGTACTTATCTCTGCTACTAATGTATAAAACCCAGCCTTTGTTAACAAAATATACAAATTCTGCAGAGCTTTTCCTAGCATTGTGGAGCACCTTACCTTGCTGTGCTAAACTGCTCCTTTGGAAGAAACACAGAAGAAGATTTGATGTTCTGCTAAACACCTGCCTGACAGCACATACCTGTCCCAAAGAAAACACACACACACACATTCACATTCAAATTCTGCCACACGTTAGCCATCTTTTACAATCTTCAGCATGTGAGCACATAGTATTTTGTGGTCCATTCAATTTCTCTGTTATTCAGAACACAAAGAAATGTATTTTCTCTGCTCTAATTGTCAGGATTCAAAATTACCAGCAACATAATGGGTCCAAACTACTGTAACTGCTGGGCCATTTAGAACTTCATTGGTGGCTGGCTGAATAGGCCAGGATTACTGTAAGAGCAGCTGCTGCTGTTATGCCCCACTAGAATACAACACTTGTACAAATGTGTGGAGACTGGCCATATTCTGTTCTGACAAATGGGGCTCTGCTATATGCAAACACACCCCCAGCCCTCCTCTTTGCTCTGATTGCAGCTTGTTTTGTTCTTTTGTCTGGTGAGCTCTGCAGTCTCTGTGGACCAGTAAACCATGCCAAATGTCCTCCTAAAGGTTTCCACACGAACCATATATGTGTGCATGTGAATGAAGATCATCTTGTACCACAGAGATAAAAAAATTTCCTTTTCTTACACTTTGTTTTTAATATCTCTTTTGCAGATTTAAGAAGTTTGACAACAAGTATTTGAAGAAAATCTTAATTCGGGAACACCAGCCCAAATCCAGCATTGTGTCGTTGTACAAAAAGATGGAGATAAAACTGGCCATTGAGATGGCCGAGAGTGGCATGAAAATTCCAAAACCATCCACAGAGTCTTTACAGTGAGTACCTACCTCCTGACCCCTTGCAGAGTAGGGACAGGAAGGAAGGAGACAAAAATGAGGAAATACCCAAAGGATTTATGACTTCAACAGAAATGTAAGGAAAAAAAAAAGACAGATGAGTTTGGTACTCCTCATCTTTACACTTTGGCTCTTTGTTCACAGTGAATGTTAAAACCAGGGACAATTTTTCTGTTTCTCTTTAACGATAGGCAATTCTGAAGCAGTATCATGAGTCAGGCACAGAAGCCACTGTGGCTACTTTAAATCACAGCAGTGATTCAAGGTGGCCATACTTGTCACACAGCTGGCAAATGGGTTTTGCTTATCACTTCTAGGTGCTCAGAGGCCTGCAGGAGAGCTTGGAGCACAGGTTCTGACTCTGTTATCCCAATCACAGATTTTTGCTGGGAGCAGATTTCCTTGTAGCACTTGTAATTTTTGCTAATTCAGCTTGCAGTCCCTCAAGACAGTCCCTGTCTTGCCATATTTTGGTACTTCCATAAGAAATTCATCCAATTTTAGAGCAGCCCTGCAGAGAAGGACTTGAGGGTATTGGCTGATGGAAAGCTGGATGTGAGCAGGATGGATATGTACCCTTGCAGCCCAGAAGGCCAACTGCATCCTGGGCTGCATCAAAAGAAGTGTGGCCAGCAGGTCAAGGGAAGTGATTCTCCCTCTCTGCTCTGCCCTGGTGAGATGCCATCTGGAGCACTGCATCCAGCTCTGGAGTCCTCAGCAGGGGAAAGACATGGGCCTGCTGGAGCAGGTGCAGAGGAGGGCCACAAAAATGATCAGAGGGAAGGAACACCCCTACTATGAGGACAGACAGGGAGTTGGAGTTGTTCAGCCTAGAGAAGAGAAGGCTCTGGGAAAACTTTATTGCAGCTGCCCAGTACTCAAAGGGGGCTGGTAAGCAAGATGGGGACAGAATTTTTTTAATAGGCCCTGTAGCAACAGGGCAGAGGATAATGGTTTTAAACTAAAAGAGGCCAGATTCATAATAAATATAATGAAGAAATTAATTACAATGAGGGTGGTGAGATGCTGGAATGTGTCAGGTCAGCCTGATCTAGTTGAAGGTGTCCCTGCTTATTGCAGGGGTTTTGGACTAGATGACCTTTAAACGCCCCTTCCAACCCAAACCATTCTGTGAGGCTATGATTCTACAAAACAGTAATGCCACTTGGCATCAGACAGACCAGGGGAGAAAACTGGTGGGATCTGCAGAGCTTTCACTGAGGGAGCTGTCCTCTAGGAGAGAAGTCTGTACAAATCTTCACTCCTGCATACTTTAACTGCTGTGCATGTATTTATTGTCACAGTGCAACCCACTGTCCAGAGGGTGGTCTGCTAATGGCACTTGCCCCACAGACTCTTTCCTGGGCTCCTGCTGGCCACAGTTGTTGCTGCTGCCTGACCTCTCTGCTGCTTCATCCTTTAACCCCTCTCCATTTTGCAGCAGTCTCTGGCGAGACCAAACATACCTTCTTTTTTGAATGATCATCTCAACCTATACGGGACAATCCAATTACCGACTGGATGTTAAATTAAAAATCTCTCCTGAAACTTTGGTTTAATCATGTCAAGATTCATCTGCTTTCTTGAAACTGATGCCAGCATGCAACATAAGACTATCCCTTTTCTTTCTAAATCATGGTTTGCTGAATGGATGCTATTAAAGATCGAGTGTCTGTCAGGCTCCCTTCTGTCTGCTGTATTCTCTTAACTGTTCTGAGCCAAGAGAAAATGTGTAAGGTTGGTAGACAATCTGTGGCAATCAAACCATATTCCTCTTCTTTTCTTGAGGAAAAGTAAAAAAATAAAACAAATTGCTTCGGCATAGTTCAGAAATTCTCTTCTGAGCTGAGAATTTAGATTGAAAAATATTCTATGATAAACAGCTGATCTGATGGACTAGGGTTTTTTTGCCAGCTCTACTCTGGCTGTAATTTAATTTTACTGTGCATCAACCTCTGACAAACAGGTTCTCCTACTGAGACAGCTTTTTAAAAAACGAAGTGTCAACTTCAAAAAACAAAACACAGCCTGTGGCCCAGAAACATTCTCATTCTTGGAGGATCTGGGAGTGTTCTAGGAAAATGTTTTCCCAGCTCTGTTTGTTGATAGGGGTCTGCTGTTGAGCACTGGAGGAGGCAGGATAGTAAGCTAGTCGTTGGATCTTTGGTCCAAGCCAATGCAGCAGTTCTTATATCTCCATTCTCCTGAGCAATTAAATTAACCTGTTTAAGACTAAAACATTTCTAAATGTATTTGTAAACTGTTTGATTGTTAACGTTGAAACAGCCTGCACCTGAAGTCCCTGTCTTTGATGAGGGTACAAAAATGCAGTCATGAGCAAGTTGAGATTTGGAATAAAATTCCAGTGTAAAGCATGTAAAGCAGGTGAAAGCACTGAAAGCAAAGTAAGGCATGGAAAGTGGTATTTGCAGTGCCAGAGTAGTGACAAAACTCTCTCGCTGGTGCTTCTGATCAATTCTGCAGCCTTTAGGCACATGAGGGGAAATGCTCAGTAACAATCAAAGCAGATCCCCATCTTTGTGAATTAGCATTATGCTCAGAAATTGCATTCATGCTGGTGTGATTCCTGCAGGTGGAGTGGGTGTCCAATGGGCAGTAAGTATTTCCAGTGTGGACTGGAGGAATTTGCCCATGTACTACGCGAAAAAGAATCCACATTTGAATGAATATAGAGCATTTTGTTATGGTTTTGCAGAATATAAGCCTTAGGAATAAGGATAGAAATAACAAAAGCTGGCCAAAGTAGATGTTATCAAAACTGTGTTTGTATGGCTGCTTTTGGAGGAAATATGCCCATTAGAGAGAAAAATGGTTTGATGCTGAGCTTACTTAATGTTGGCTTCATATTATTGCAATACTTGATTAAATCTTAGAAGGCATCAATACAGTACAGATCAGAATCAAGTGCCATATTGTCATTTGTGGTGGTGCATTTGTTGAAGATCTGTGCCTGATGTATGTTACTTCCTTCACAAGACTAGTGAAGACTGGTGAAGAGCTCACAAGGTAAAAAAAAATTTAGATATAAAATGTAAAATACAATCTTACAAGGTTTGTAGAAGGTTTATCTTATTTCCTCCATGTATCAACTATCTCCGTGTCTAAAGAAGAAAGAGATACTGTCATGATACTCATTGCAAAAAGACAGTCAGTTTTCACGGCCTATTATCATTTCAGTATTTTCTTCATAAATACATCTCCTACGCTGTGCTTTGTTGTAACATGCTGGAAGTTTCAGTAAGAACAAAGAAACAGTTTCAATACAGATGGTTTTATGGGTTTGGTAACATACCAAACTTGTTTGTGTTTTTCTGTACGTTCTGTTTTAATACATTGATACTGCAAATGATACTGCAAAATCTAAAAGCAATCTGTTCTTTATTACCATACCTGTGCACTGTTATCATTTGGGTAGGTTAATATCTAACCCCATTAAAAGAATACACATTTTTTATATATGCTCCAGAACAATAGAGACTATCTTCATGCTGTTTGTTCTCTCACTGTCTCAGCTCAGCTGAAACTCAGGAAATTTTGTTTACTCTACTTAAATCACTTTAAAAACAATATGATAACCCTTTAAATAACTTAGGACTAGCCACTTCTGTGCTGCCATGTGGGGAAGGGGGTCAGGTATGCAACTGGGAAAGTAAAGAGATGATCTGACATCTTCCCAGTGGAGTTCTGCTTTCCCGTTTAGCTGCTTTCCCTTATTTATTCCAAACTGTAAGGTATAAAGATGCTGTGGAGCCATTCACTGAAGTGCAGATCAGAGAGACAGTTATTCCCTGTGATGTCAAAGCCACTTGCACCAACGCTATCAGTTCAATTTGCATAACACAAATGAGCCGAACCTGCATTTTATAGATCACTACCCCCTGACAGGCTAGATTGCCATTAGTCCCCAGGGCCTGTGCTTGTGTTTGCTCTCTGTTGTTGAGAACTGATGAATAATGATTTAACATTTGTTGGGAAGGATTTATCAGGGCCAGGATAAGATTTCTGGTCAAATCCAGAAAGGGAGTCCTTTTCTTGTCAATAGTTGAGCGGTGGACTCCCTGGTCTCTCATGTCTCAGGGAGATCCTTAACCTGTTGGTTACCCCAGCCCTATCTCTAGCAATACACCTTAACCTACTGTCAGTTGATTTCTTCCTTTTTACTTCATGAAAAATTTGACAGATCTCAGTTTTGGTCTGATGCAGAATGAAAACACATTCTGAAATCTTTGAAATATATCAGGAATTGAAATATAGAAGGAAATGTTGAAATGTATCAGGAATTAATTCATATATTCCAGGTATTTTGGACAGGGCCAGGCCACCAGTGCTTAATGTCTGCTGATGGTAGGAGGAAGTAAAATGTAGAATCCAGGCAGTTTATGATAGTCCTACAACTTTTCAAGATGCTTATTTTAGATTATAGTAAAAAACAGTGGTAATCTTGTTAAACTACCTCTAAGTAGTACCAAGCTTTTTCTAATATTTACCACAGAATCCACCTTCCCTTGCCATTAAAAGGTTTAAATTTCTTTTGGAGGGAATATGAAATAAATGCACACAAAGCTTTGGCAATACTGTACATTGATATAATCCATTTTTTTCATTGCACAATTTATAGCTAATACCTCAAACCATCACTTAGCTGAGAACAAAGGTTTGCAATTACTTTTTTTTTTTTTTTTTTTTTAAGAGGCAGGAAAGCAAAATGAAGAAAGGAAAAAGCCAAAACCAAGATTAATTCATACTGATTCATCCTGGATGATCACTATCTATTTCCCTTTCTTTTCTTGGGAATTCAGCCAGATGCTACCTCTCACACAGACTGTCCGATTTAGCAAAACCAGTTAATATTTCACAACAGTCCTCCCCCATTGTTTTGCTAATGAAAAAGCCAGGCAGCTACAAGTGACTGTGGTCTTCTTGTCACAGGTTGCTAAAAACACAAAGATGACTATCTTTTAGGTACTTCTTTAATTTAAAATTGAGAAACAGTTTCAGCAGTTCATCCTATACAGCCTCCTCACCCTGGGTGAGGAAACAGGGCAGGCCTCTCAGACTCCTTAGTTGGCAAGTGTTTTAGTTCTTAAAAGATTTGTTGCACATTCTCAAGAGTTAAAACTAGCCGAATCACAAGGAACAGACTGCTAGACCATGGTGAAGAACGTGTTCAGACAGAAAATCATAGAATCCTTTAAGTTGGAAGGGACCTTCAAGATCATCAAATCCAACCATTTGGAAACTTGCAGCCCCTTCCTGAATGTATGGATGGTTGTTGCCCAGTCTAACCCTTAAATATGAACTACCTTATGAAGCTCTGAGAGAGAAGAGTTTCTGCTGCCAGGTGTATGAGGGCTTAGGACTCATTCTGACTAACCAGTATATTGTTAAAACCTGGCAAAAAAAGCAAAATCTGATGGGTTTTATTCGTCTTTGGATGATTCCAAATTTATTTGTCTTTCAGTTGTCACTGATCACTGAAAGGCTCTTCATAGCCTTCTGTTCTGGCACTAAAAATAGACCACACATCATTTAATGGGACTAGCATTTAATCAACTCATTCATATCCTATTTAGACTTCTCTTTTATTTACAGGGGCGGCAGAAATCACCGTGCGCACAGGCTCTCCCCCGCAGAGGTGGAGTCCATGAGAGATGTCCTGGCACATAATCTATACCAAGTGCGACAAAGGGTGCGTAAGCCACCCACTGGCGCGCACCGTGGGCAGGCTGAAAATCCCCTCCGATACCGCAGCCACGGCGGCAGGGAGCGCGGGGCCCGGCCCCGGGGGAACGCTGAGGGGGAACGCTGAGGGGGAACGTGGGCCCGGAGAAGGCGGGGAAGGAGCCCCGCCTGGCTCGGAAAAACGGGATAGCAGGTTTATTTCCCCATCAGCTTTCCACCGCGAGGGGAAAGCCGGGGAAACCCGTGAGCGAGCTGTAGAGGTCAGGCTTCCCTCGCCGCACGGCTCGGAGGCCGCGCCGCTGGGGGCCGCGGGGCCACGTCCCCGCCCTGAGGC
>NW_008594462.1:35111-36988 GCF_000691845.1 Merops nubicus | reverse complement strand
AGCTTCCTTGTATACCCCCCATTCTAGTCATCCTTTCTGCATTTGTATCCTGTAAGTGTGCTAGTTGTGCAGCCCTTGTTTTCTGGCTTCTGTTATGTTTTGTAACTCTGTCTCACTCACCAGCTGGTGATGGTATTTTGATATTTGCTTAGTATTTACCTTTGTTTCACTGAGCATAAGTATTCACCCGTTGCCTTTTTTACAGTTATGTTGCTGATGCCAGATCAGTGCCACTTGTTTGTACAGTAATTGTGCCATTTCTCAATGGTATTTGAAAATGACTGCTTGGGACGGGATCTGGTTATTCCTTCTGACACTGTAACATCTGGGTAACTTAAACAGCAGGTGCTGTTGCTGTTCCTTAGCTTCTTTTCCTCAGATCTTTGTGTATCATCACTGCAGAGGGCACTCAGTGCACTCGTATCTGTGGAAAGGTACCCTGCCTTTTCAATTTTTTTTTAAACATCTATCATAACGCTGTAATATTACTGAGCTCCTGGATTTTTACAGACTGATTTTGTTTCTCTTCAAGAATTAGAAACCTTCACACCATCTTGATGTAAGGAAAATGCTTTTTGGAGGAGTTATGCTCACAGGCCTGCTCTGTAGTTGATGGTTTGCCAGCATCTTTTTGGCTCCATTTGGAATGTGTGAGAAATGTTGTGACTTTCTGTTTGAGTGGCTAGAAACTGTAATGGTCTCCCAAGGTTTAATAAATGATCAGGGAAATGTCAGGGTAATTTTGATGAATATTAAAAATTACACATAGGAGGTAATCTAAAAAGAGTATGAATAACTGAAAGATGGGGCCTTATTTGCTCTTTTCTTTGCCAGCTGCACTACAGAAATGAAAGTTTTAGATAGACGCTTCAGTCTATTTATTCACTGGAAATAAAAAGAAGAATATATATGTGTATATACACACACACGAATTTGTAATTTAATTTCAGCACAGTAGCTTACAAAATACAGTTTCAAAACAAACCTCAGGATATTTTCTTTAGAGAACATGGAAGGCAGTATTTAAAGGAGGATGTTAACTGAGTGGGCACACAATTAATTAAAAATGTAAGTTTACTTTTGTAATTTATACTTGCTTTCCACCCTGGACCCATACCCACTGCTGTGACAGCAGAAAGTCCAAGAAGGGCACGGTGTATGTGATGGTAAAGGTGAGATCTGTGCCTCTTAATGAGCAAGATCTTGACAGGCAGCTAAAGAAGCGACTGCAAGTCCCCTGATCAAGCATGTTTTGGACTATCAGTACTATTAGTACTGGTGACGCAGCAGAAGGTATTGTAGGAAAGCAGGATAGGATCATCACTCCCCTTCATTCAAAGACGTAACTCAGTCGCCTTGAAGAAGTTGTTCTAATATTTAAAATTGTGTGTATCTGAAAAAAAAAAAAAAGAAGAAGAAGACTGGTGGTTGTTAGGAAACTCATATAAAGCTTATTTCCTAACATCTTTCTTTTCTGGTAGGTACATGAAGAAAGCAGAGGCTTTGTTGCTTGTTGCTGACATAAGGCTGTGACCTACTGACAGAATTTGGAATATAGAAGCTGGTAAATAAGATCATATCTTTTTCATTCCAGATGAGAATCTGCTAATTAGTCATATAGCTTTTCAGCCAAGTACAGTGTTGGTATTGCTGCCCCTCTCACTTCATGTTCTGTGGAGCCAATGAGTGTACTTCCAGAATTTAAAACCTTGTCTTATCTTCCTTGATAGAGGAGAAAACCAATCTCAATATATAAGTGAAGCATGCCCTTTAGGGTAATATTTTTACATACATTTCAATTTGTAATCATGTTCATCCAAATCCCTGTGTGTGTTACTAATTTAAAATATTTCATAAACAATAAGCTCTGAACCAAC
>NW_008594462.1:33305-35080 GCF_000691845.1 Merops nubicus | reverse complement strand
TATTATTCCGGCTGCCTCATACTGACAAATAGCCACCCAGCTATTGAAAAAAAAATCAGAGAAAGAGCACATTAAGCAAGTACTTTTTGTGTTATTTGATTTTAAATCTGCCAGATCAGGCTCTGATGGAGCACAAAAGCATTGTGTTTGAGCCAAGAGTGATGATGGGGATAGACAGGCCCTTTAACTTAGCTGGTTTCAAGTTTAAGCAGAACTGTGAGTTGCAATCATCTTCTTCACTGCACAGAAAGATGCCTGGACTGTTTGTAGTAGATTGTGCAAAGACACTAATTGTGATAATTGCAATAAAATCTGAAGTATATGATTGCAAGGGAAACAGTGGTATTTTCCTTGTGTGTGTAATATATAAAGGGTTTCTGTAATGAATTGAAACATAGCTTATAATATTGTCTAAGTGTTTCTGTTCTGACTTCTCTCTCCTTTTTTTTTCATAGACTGACCACTTCATGATACGCGAGAAATAAAATGATTCAACTACTTTGCAGGCTTCGCTTAGAACATGTCAGTTCTTCCTTCATATTATTCAGACTAAACATTTAATAACAAGCCGTACAAAATTCCTACTTTGGAATTTTAGCAAGGAAAGTTAGTTTACAATGTCCTGCTTGCACCTTATAAAGATGCATGTTAAAGCTTGTGAGGCTTGATGTACTGTATGTCATTTGTTTATTTTGTCTAAAGCAAGTGCCTGAAGGTTTGCTTGTTTCTTAGCTTCATAGAAACAAGAACTTCAGTTAAATTCTCTGTAAAAAGAGTTCACAATCCTTGCTTCACTTTGTATCTTTGTAATTGGCTAAGACCATATGAAAATTTAAAGCAGCTGAGGGAACAGACTTGCAGCCAGAAGAACTAGTGAGATGGGACTGTGGTTCCCTTCTGAGGCATGTCGAATAACCACAGTAATTAACTTAGTATTTCTTGAGTTATGTTTTTTTAAAAGCCTACAAGCACTAGGGGGAATAACAGTCACCTGGAACACACGAGCATTGAAATTAAACCATGGACGTCAGAATGGGAGATGGGGTGTCTTCATCTTTCCTTTCTCAGTGCCAGAGGACAGACTGTACGTTTTGCCCAGAGGTCTTGGGGAGGACCTCCCTTCCTATCGAGTCCTCCACAGAGTCTCCTACTGATGAGGTTTGGCTCCACACCCCTCCTGCTGGAAACCAGCCCCCAGAACTAGAAAGTCCCAAGGCATTGTCTGCCAGTGCCCTCTGCATTGTCCAATCTTCAGCCTATGAGCCATCAGGCTGATGTCTTTTGGATGCTTCATAGGATTGGTCCAAGTAAGTTCTTGGAAGTAAATGCTTTCTGGTGCATGGTGAACCATGTGGTTCCCACGCAGTGGGAGGAGGACTGCAAGGTATGATGTACAATGTACAGCTATATGGGATCTGGACCCTCTCCTGTGTGGTTACTGCGTAGCCAGTGTGGGGCAAGCTGATGGTTCCTGTGATGGATGCTGGTGATTCTTGCATACATCCATCCTGTGCTGCTGCATAAATCTGGGGGAGGAGGAGAAGCAATACAGCATAACAATGCTGCATGGGCAGAAAGAAAGTGACTGAGAGAGGGACTTGGAGAGGAGACTGGACAGATTCATATATGGACACACTCCTCATGCACAGTTTCAAAAAAAACATAAACATGTACATATCTTTATAGAACCTAGTACATAAGCACATAATGAGTTAAAAAACTTTATATAGCGAATGATTTAGTACTCCCCTTCTCAATCTGGTTTGGAGCTCACT
>NW_008594462.1:25751-33274 GCF_000691845.1 Merops nubicus | reverse complement strand
CCCTACAATCTACTTCTCCTCACTGTGTTGCGTTCCTGTTAACTTCTCTGAGAGTGTTGCAGGGATCTTGGGAGAGAGACTAAAGAAAACTTACTTGCACTCTCAGCCCCTGCAAAACCTTCTGGGGCCAGGAGTGAACAAGGGCTATTGCTTTTCCCCATCACTCCATTTACTCACCTTCTCCTGCCCCCAAAGTTTAGGACAAACTGCATTAGGAAGGCAAGAATTACACTGTAAAGACAATAAACTCTCTCTGATAGAAATAAGTCATCAGTATTGAACTCTGTAAGAGACAGTGGAGGTATATACAAGGATATGGATACCACTCTATTGACTTATGCAAACAACAGACCAACTTGCCTGATTTAGAGAAGACCTTTTCAGCCATAGACATCAATATTAGCTTTCATTTTTATCAAGTGAACCATAAATTTTGGAGATACTAAGACTGTGACATTCTCTGTGCTTGTACAGGCCAGTTGAAGTTTCTTTATTAATGTTTTTTGAAATTCCTTATGAAGACACTGTAAGTTAAACGCAACGCATGGATAATATTTCAGTCAGTAGAGTAAAGGTTTTAGAAATTGCAGGTCAGACTGAAGCATCCTAGGGCAAAAGAGAATCACAATGGGTGCTGAACCAAGACTTCTGCTTTCAGAGGTGAGCTTCAAAAGGTGAACTTCTACACCAGACAGCCTCCCACACCACAATGTGTCAAAATCCCACTATAAAGAAGTGAAACCCCAGTGACAAAAGACTAAAGATACAATTCCAGTGTGATTTTGGAATAGAACAGAACAAATCTGGACCATCCAGAGGAACTGCTCTGAAGAGCTCTTTCATTTTTTCCACAGAGCAGAAGTATATCAGCCTATGGCAGGGAATTCAAGGAAGGTTCAGTAATAACTGAGACACAGTATAAATAATGAAGGGGTGTAAAGAATGTATATGACTGGAATGTACAATCATAGAAGATTAGAAAAAAACTAAAAAGAAAATGAAAGCAAATACAAATTTTGCAGGGAGTACATTCTTACATGAGAGTACATTCCTCTAAGGGGGAAGTTAGGAAAGGAAAACCATTACATGATGATGAGGGTACGTAGGTAAAGGGGAATGTAGGTACTGAAAATAAAAACAAAACCGTTTAGGAATATGAGCTAAGAAATGCATACAAGAGCTACAGGAAGAAGGAAACATTCAGAGTCAAAGGATTGTGGTTTCTCCTTTGTCTGGAGAATTATACAGCATTCTCCTGACTCCAAGTAAGCGTTGCATCAAAAATGTTAATAGGAGAGACTGTGTTTTCAGCTTGTGTTTTACAGGTAGCATTTTCTTATTTGGACAACAGTGGCAGGGACAGATTCACTGACAGTTTGAAAGAAACTGGAATTTGTAATTTTATTCTAGAACTGCTGGGCTAGAAATTATCTCCTATGAAGCTATGAGGAACGGGTATTTGGCCTTTGCAAAGAGAATAAGGGGAGCACCAGGGGCTCTCCTCTTCTTAAGTATATCATGAAGCCATGATGATTGCAGCTCATCCACTTGCTCTCATGTCACAAACTGTCTGAGGAGGAGCTGGATGGGCTTATGGTTTGACTGTGTGCATGGTCCCACCTGCTATCTGCAGGGGATCCAAAAAGGCCAAAGAGCTTTGGCATTGAGTCTGAGTGCTTTAGGCACATCTGTAATATCTCTTTTCTTAGAAAACTTTCTTGCATGAAATTAAGCTTGGAGTGAATTTCCTGAATTTCACAGGCACAGTGAGAACAGTGATGGAGCATGTCTGTGTGTTGCCAGGGGCATCCAGCTGAGCTGCGACTGTGTGTTTTATGTCACACCTTTGTAGCCTATCATTTCATCTCCTGGGCTAGACAGTGGGAATAGTTTTGCACCATGTGAACTCACATAGCTATGCATTAGGTGTAAGTCCCAGGATGTACATTAACTTTATGAACCAAACTGATGTTTTTGCAGTGTGCCAGCAAAATATTCTCTTTGGCATAAGTAGTGCCAGATTACAAAAGTGTTTAGGAGCTGCAGGTTGTAGATAAACACCAACTGGGATTTCAGCAGTGCTGGTGTTGGTCAGGTGCCTAAAACCCAGCTGACTTAAATTCCTAATAACCTTCCTTACATGGGCCACAAGGCTTTTAAAGTTCCATATACACAATATGAAAGAGTTTCCTGTGTGTGTATGCTGCAGATCAAAGTACACCAGTTCCTGGGCAGAAATTGCAGCTTTAAGTAAGTGCAATTGAAATAAAGGTGTAATACATATATGCAGGAAGAGTTTGTGTAGGGTGCAGGTACCACTTTATAGGTTATGTGACTTGCTGACTACTGGCCTTGTTTTGCTTGAAGTTTAAATCAGAAATGCAAAAGCCAAACTAGAACCTGAAAAGGGGAAGACCTGTAAGCTATAGACAGCAATCACGAAAACAGACTGAGATTCACCATTTGATTTTGGTGGCAGGCAGAGAACCCCATGGAGGAAATGGTCTAAACAAGCTGCCAGACTGCAAATGGCTAAGTTCTAAAGTGTTTTTCTATTTAGAGATAAGTCCTGGGGTCTAGGTTGGTTTTACCAGGGCCAGATTTTAGTCCCATTGTTCAAAACAAATATCCCTTTCTTCCTGCACACCATTCATGGAAAGCTTAATGGGAATCAATTCTGGTGTCAAACACGTCCCGCAGTGCAATTGCAGGCACAAGGCTCTGACCCATGAAGAGCCTGTATCTGCTCGTACACCACCATGTGCTGCCCTTTTATTTTCATTCTTTCCCAGTAAATAATGTGCCACCTCATGTCTTAGCAGAAAGACTTCCTTTGGTTTGTGTTCCTTTTGTTTATAGTTTGCTGTTATCATAGATTACCTCAATGGGTAAGAAAGTGGATTTCTTTCAAGGGTTGTGTTGAAAAATTTTCTGTAGGAAGTACTACGGACCTTGGTGTCCTGCCAGTTCAGCATGCTTAAGTGACTGCAGTCTTTTCTATGGGAAATCCTATTTCTTATTCCCAGAGGGTTGCTTTAACACTTAAATTTTTTTTTTTTTTTAATATATAATTTCTGAGAGTCTGAATTATAACCTTGTGGTTAGGGAAAAAGACATTTTACTAGGGAAGCAACTTGTTATGACCTTAGGTAAAATGCCAGCTGCAATAAAAAGTACTTTCAAATGTCATTTATACATTAGGCAAGATTTAAAGAGACACTAAAAAGTATCTGACTGTGTTTGCCAAAATCTATATAGCTCTTTATTCTCAGAGATAATGAAGTAAAATGTAGCTTTTATCTTTTGGACTAATGGCCTGATTTTTGTGGTCAAGACACAGTGAGAGTTTTTTCAAGGAAGCATGATAAGCTCGGGCTCTAAAATCAGACCTGATTATACTCCAGAGTCTTTCTAGTTTCTCTCCAATGCAGAAGCTGGATAGTGATGAGCAACCTTCACAATAGCTTTCCTCTATTTTTTCCAGGGAGTTCACAAAGTGTTCTCATTTCCAAGGAGGGTGGGTGGAACGGCAGTTAATGAAATACAAGGGAAGTCTGGGGATTCCAGAAGTGCATCTACAAGGTACACATATTTTTTCCCCTGGGAGGCTGCAGAAGAAAGTAAGGAGTAAGGCTTCTTTGCTCCCCTTCTGTTGCAAAGTATCTTATTTTTAAATGGAGGTTGTGCGCCAGTCATTGTTAAAGAAATCTCTGGGGTTGCACTGAAGAAGCAAATGTTGAGGATGCTCATTCCCTGTTCTCTGGAGATTGGCAATGAATCCTGTTGCCTTAAATCAAGAAGATCAAGGAAACTCTAAGCTATAATATAAAACAATTAAAAAGCTCTGAAATATCTCTTTTAGGCAATTCATTATTGACTCTCAAGTGTCTTCTTATGAAATTCTGCCCTAATTTTTCTTGACATGTCCTGCTGTCATTGTTTGAACAACACAAGTTTTGAGTGTACTGAAAGCTGCCCCTTCAAGATCTCTGTTCTGAGTCTGAGCCTGATGCAGAAAAAGCAATGCTATTTTATAACAGTGAACTAACTTTATTTTAAAGACTTCTACTATTTATTATATGTTAAATCTGATAAATAAAGAGGAAGCTAGGAAGCCTGCATGCTAACATTACTATCTGCAGTCTAAACAAAACAGATGTCAAGCTATATTTATCTCTCCAGAAGAAAAAGAAAAAAATTGCTTTGCCATTCTGTTGTCTAATGTGGCCTTATGAAAGATGGTGGAACTTCTGAATGATAGGTAAACAAGCTGAGATGGGAGGAACTGCTTTTCTATTTTTTGGATCTCAACTTTGGTACCTGTTGCCTCAGCAAGAAGAACCAAAATAAATAACAGTTCAAGTCCAGAAATACCAGAATGGGTGAAGAGGAAGGAAATGCTGTTGTTTAATTATGTGTTCATCCTTTTTCTCTAACACTCCTCACCCACAAGCAGGAAGTTAGTTTTAGTTTGGAAGCAAGAAATCCTCAGACATCATTCGAGGTCATGACTATATAATGTGACATCTCTTCCTCCACACGCTTATAGCTCTGGAGGTCACTTCTCCCTTAGGCCTTTCCAGCCCTTTATAAGGTTTTCCTCTGATTCCCCCGACAGTGATTCATCCAAAACCATGCCTGAATTCAAGGTCTGTTCTGTGTTTTGACAATGGCTGCTGTGGGCTGCACTGTGCATGATACAGGACACTTATTTTTTTGAAGCAATTTTATAATCAGAAATCACTTGAGCTCAGAGAGCAAGCTTGGGAGTGTGTCTGCCTCTAATTAACTGAAATCCTTATCCTTCCTCTGTCACATATAAGACAACTTTCATTCACCTCACCTCACAACGACAGAGCACTAACTCATTGTGCCAGAACACAAGACTTTTACCCATTAATTCTCAAGGATTTAGCAAAAAGTCAAGGCTCAAGGAGAGTGGCACACAAGCACTGCCATGGCATGTTACAGAGCCAGCTCAAAATGTCTGCAAAGCTGTGGAGAGAATAGGGGCTCATTCCTGGTGAAAGCTAGACAAATAGTTTGGTTTAGTGCTTAAATACAGCAGAATATTCGGCTCTTATACTTTTGATTGAAAATTGTGTTTGCCTTTGTTGTATTTTCAGTGCTCAGACTATGTGCTAAAAAGCACAGAGAAAGTCAGTCATGTTGCATCAAACGGTAGCTGTTGAGTGTATATATTCCATTATTAAAAGAAGAGAAAAAGGTGGGAATGAAGGGAAGAGGAAAGAGCCAAAATACAGAGGCAGGAAAAAAACTGATTTTTGCAACAAATGCCAATGAAATTAGTAGAAAAATATGGCAGCTGAGGCAAGCAGGGTGATGTGAAAGTGTTATATAAAACTATATTAGCAAAGAAGTACCAAAAATTGGGAAGAACAAACTTAACAGGAAAAAAACAGATGGTATGAACACGCTTTACAACTTTAATTTCTCCTGGTCCCATAGAAGAGTTGTGCTATCTTTATACTGTTAAATAACAACAGGATGACTGTGGTCTGACCCTGAGACCATTACACTTCATATGTGTGTCACTTGGCTCTGTATCCCTCTGGGTCCTACACAGCGTCCTTCCAGCCTTGAACGTTGTTATTATTTTGTTTGATTTTCCCTTCCATCGCCAAGTGCCTGAACTAAAGTGAGGGCTACGTTATGGGCCACTTGTGGGGTATTCTCATTGCATGAAACCACAGATATGCATTGCATTGTAGGGTACAAGGGCAGACAGGGTGTTTGAAGGTGCAGAGTCCTACAGGACACCACTGGGGGACTTTGTCAAGGGGAGGGAGCCACATAAGGTGCAGTTTTACCCATATTATTCTCTGAGAGGTGGCAGTTGACCTGGGCTGAGATGTGTGACAATGAGTCAGCCTGTATGATCAACAGCCCTGTACACAAGCTCACTCCCTGACCCCCTTTTAGGCAGTGATATAGATGTAGCATAAAGGTCTTTTAACTAAAAAAACAAACAAACAAAAAAGTCATCGGCCATTTTACTGTGTGTCAAAAAATAATTCAGCCAGTGAATTACATGTCTTTTTTTGCAGTTGGTTACAACAGTTCAGCCTGGAGACTGAGAGTACAGATGGTTCTTGCTGTTGCATTTGTGTTTGTCAGCAGCAAAGTCTTGTCAGATTAAGGGAGAAAGCCTGCCTCATCTACTTCACTATCTTCCTCTGGAACCTGTCCCAAAAGACTTCAAGTGTTTAGGAGGAATTTTCTTAGTGAATTCAATAAGATTAGGACCAGACCCTTGTGCTCCTCCATCTCTTCTGCAGATGAAATGTGTTTCTTCTTCAACAAGTTTGTGCTTTGCTAGTCTTAGGTGCATAAAACCACAGCAGAAACTTAGGTTTTGTTACTCAAACAGAGCGTGAATAAGTACAGACACAGCCAGTCAATGATCAGTCTTTGTTAGCAAAATGTTCTTTCCATACAGTGCTTCTCCAGCTGAGAGCTAACCCACGGCTCTCCATCAGGCATATTCTGTGAGCATTCAGTTCATGTTCATTTTTCACACCTTGCAGGGTGAACAGAGTATTATTTTTGGCTGATACAAACACAGTTTAACTCCTGCTGGCATCATTGAGGAAGGTGTTTCTTTACATGCAAACAGAATAGTTCACTGAACAGTGTAAGAATACAATGAGCAAATGCTGATGCATTTCAGCATATGCAACCTCTTACTACCTTTGGCATGAAAATTATTACAAGAGCTGGAATGGAGGCAGGGAGAGGAAATGCCTTCCTTTGAGTGATCCCTATTCCCTGATTGCAGTGTTCTCTGATAACAAGGGATGTTTCAAAGATGGTATCAGAACACCACTCTTGGTAGGACTTCTTCACAACGCCAAAACAAATAAGGCTGGAAAATTGCTAAAATCAGCAGCATCTTGCCTTAATATTGCAGGCAAATGCTTGTCAAATGTCCAAGTCTGATAATGCTGGAAGTGGGATGCTGAGTTTACCTACACAACAAATGAAGAGGTCAAAAAGTGGAGGTCAGGCACATTTAAGCCCTAGTAGGATCTGTAGAGTAGAGCCTGACAGCTCCCCCTGCTAAGGCTACACTCAGAGCTGCTACCTGTTTTTGTGGTCCACAGAGACTGGGACAATGATTGCAAAATGAAGTCCAACAAATCTATGGTGCAGTCACTGTCAAGTCACCAGGCTATAATATGTGAAAAATTAGCACTCATCCCTAGCTCCTGGGTCAAAGTCAGTGTGGACATATTCTGGACCTCTTTTCATTTGAAAGCTGAAAACTCAAAAAATTGTGTACAATATATCTATATAGATTAAATTATACATTACATATAATTACATATAATGTATATAATTACACATATTGCAGATATTAAGGAAATACTGATGGCCTTATTTCTACCTCCTTGCCATTGTTCAAGTCACTCTCAATATGGTCATCCAACACTGAATCACTGCAAGGAAGATTTAGGTTTTGCCCACTGATGTAAAACATCTTATTATAAGAGCGATTCCTG